>NW_027642596.1:0-2500 GCF_032717465.1 Coenobita brevimanus | reverse complement strand
CATCGATAGTTGGACGGAGAGGTAGATGGATTGATAGAATAATGGATGGATTGCTAAATGGATGAATCATAAAATGGATGGACACACAGACACACGCATATTGACAGATAGCTTGATGAATAGTGTTACATAGCCTATGATTTCATCATCCTTTGTGTAATTTTAACGCACAGTTGCTGCATGTTTGATCACGAGCGTGTTCTGCCTCAGTCCCCCCCTTCTACCGTTATAGTAGAGTAAGTCGTTCTCTCTGTTATACTTTGCGGGATTTTCAGCTCTCTGTCCCCATGGCTTCATTTGCGCGTCCCTCTTACAAGTTGTATCAAGCTCTGCCAGCCCCTATATAATGAGCTCAGTCTCTGCATCATTGCCACTTAGATCTGCTCCTCATTTTGCTCACATCTCTGTCCTCCCCTGTACAGTTATTATTATTGTGAGTGCTCAAGAAATCTCCAAACATCTAGCAGCTGTGTGTAATTTGAGTATTACTGTTATTGCATTTTTTCTTGTACTGTATAGCATAAGTTTAATTTGTAGGCCTAGTGAAGTTTTTGTAATTCGTGTGGGGTTCTTTATGTCAGTCATTTTTGATAATAGTTTGTATCTGTCACTATTTATCTGGCATTCACTGAGTATTATCTGGTATCTCATTTTATCAGGGCTGACTTAGATAAATTTACTCTTGCTAATTTCGTGTTAATAGAGGCTATTGCAGTTAACCATATATTTAACCTGTTTATTTTGCCATTACATTATCCTTATGAGTCCTGAATGTTTTGTTGTTAGTTTGTGCATTAAACTTTAACTTGTAATTTTACCTAACTCTTTTGTTTTGAACCTGGAACTTTACGGGACAGTAGTGACTCTTAGTATTCTCACTTAAAGTGTACGTTATCTTTCTCTGTTCCGTAACAATAGATAGACAGACACGTCGACAGATGAGACAGACTGATAGACTGAGCCACCAGAAATTAAATTTGACGTGGAGGTAAATTCAAGAGATTTTAACAGCAGTGTTGGAAAGGATCTAAGGGATGCTCTACGTATCTGTGTACTGCTGTATTAGATCTCTATTAAGTTCATTCTGATTGCCACTAGACCATCATATTCAGCTGGTCGTATATCAGGGAGGGTAAAATTCGTAGGCTACCTGCATCGAGGCGCCAGGTGTGTTAAACGGTTTGCAGATGGAAGTGTTACCAGCACCAGTCTTATTACTGATTTAGTCTCCGTACTCTCTGCCGTAATGTTGCATCGTGAGAGAGACAGAGACACAGGAACACAAACAGCTAGCCAGCTAAAAAGGTGGAGAGCTGCAGAATGGTTACTTTGTTTATTAGCTGAAAAGTTGTTTATTATTAATGAATGCACTGATGGTTGGTATGCATGAAATGATTTACTTACCGACAGTAGCACACACAGATATACAGAAATGACACCAAATATTACTGCTCCAGCAAATTCTCTGTACACCTCATCCCCCAGGTAAGGTGGAATTTGATTCTGCAGCATCTGACTTTCCACACATTTTCTTGCATTTTTCGTCCAACCCTTTAAAATATAGCACTCGATCTATCTCCGAGAGTGTGGGTGTACATAATGTAAATCAGTAAGTAGCCAAAGATTATCTGTTACGGGTGAGGCTCGTTCTAATCTAAGCTAACTAAAACTGTCAGCCAGTAGCAGGAATAAAGTAGCAGGGATAAAGTGGCAGGAATAAAGGAGCAGAAATAAAGTAGCAGGAATAAAGTAGCGGTTTACTTGAGAAATAAATGATTTAGAGAGTGTCTTTGTTAGTGTGTATGCCTGCATATGTTTTGCGTCTTCCTCTCAGGGGTAGTCACATTCCCACTGAAGCTAAATACAATTTTCTGCCAGCAACAATAATAAAGTACCAGTTAATGTGAACTGATCATTCAAATTACTGTGAACCGATAATTCTCAAACTGCCTGCCTCACTTTCGTTCTCTTCTTTCTACAAGTTTAACTTTCACGTCTTCCTCTACGGCAAGGGTTCAGTCTCACTTATGCGAATAAAATCGTCTGCCTTTAGCAGGCGCGGAACAGTAATCGATGTGAACTGATAAGTGCAACTCTTTCTGTCCCATGTGCTTTTCATGTCTTTCTCCACGTCTGCAAGGGTCTGTTATCATTTCATCTGAATCATGTCATCTGCTGGAACCAAGAATAAAATAAATCAACGTGAATCGATCTTCCAGAATTTGTCTTTGTCTGTCTGCCTGCCTGTCTTAAGTAGGAGGCGTATTCTTTCCGAAGATGGATGTAATCGTTTGTCTTTAGCAAGAGTAAAATAGCAAACATCCTGATTCCTGACTCTCAAATGGCGTGTGTCTGTCTGTGTGCTTCCTCTTCCTTGCTGGAATGGTTTATATGCACCTTGGCTTACTAAATGTGTTTGGTGATATTAAGAAAAAATACAATTTTGATGACTCTAAGCCATAGCTAGCTATGTCTGTATTTCCGTCAGTTTTTCTGTCGC
>NW_027642595.1:0-4995 GCF_032717465.1 Coenobita brevimanus | reverse complement strand
CTGTCCATCTCCCTGACGATGACTTCTATCCGACCACATGATACTCTACTAGACAGAATTACAGGACAGCTTGAATGTTATGGGAAATACTTCAGTAATATATATTTCAAACCAGTATAACGTTCATCCCCTTTTGCATCACGCTTTATATGTTAATGTGCAATCAGAATATCTTCAAATGTTTTTACGTAAAATGGAAACTACAAGATGTCATGAGCACTGAAAGCTGCTTCTAACCAAGAACCAATGGAATCAGCAACGTCTCGATCAAAAGTCGTGATGGTACTTGGGGTAGGAGAAGGGAGAGGAATGGGGGAGGGGAGGGAGTTTGGAGATTTGTTCGAACACCAGACCATCCTTTCTTTCCTGTCCAAACACCAGACCATCCTTGTTTATATATATATATATATATATATATATATATAAAATCATCCGTTGAGGTCCATTGCAGGACCGGCCTATCTTACTGAAGCAGGGATGATTCAGTCACTGTATCTCAACCTAGTGGCTTAGGCTGTCTGGTAGAGACTGTACGTAGGGTGAGAAGTGCCTGTGAATGTGACTGTCGTGCTGTAGTGGCTTTGGATGTCTGTGTAGTCTATGAACCAAGTGTAATCGGCCCGCCTTAAGCCGACTGGGTGCAAACATACTAGTATGCGGCAATGGTTCAACCACAGCACCCCTTATATCTTGCCAAAACGGTCAGTGGCTTGATGAGCGCTTCCCGAATATTTTACAACTTTGGCGGGAGGCGCCAGCGTGAGAGACGCACACGCTACCACTGAACTACAGAGGCTCCATATATATATATATATATATATATATATATATATATATATATATATATATATATATATATATATATAGGAGTAGGCTTACTGTTGAGCAGAGATCCTTGCAAGGCACTATGTGAGTTTGAGCCAATTAATGAATGCTTGCTTTATGCTCGTTTAAAATCTGACCATGACAATATCACTATGGTGGTAGGGTACGCTCCGACAAATGAGGCTGCTGATGAAATGAAGGATGACTTTTAGGAGACACTGCAGGATGTAGTGAATAGAGTGACAAGACATGATGTGTTAGTTTGCATCGGTGATTTTAATGCTATTGTTGGCAGTAGCAGGGAGGGCTTTGATGACTATGGGTGAGGAGGGTGTTGGTGTAAGAAACGAGAATGGGGTGCGATTTGGAGCCTTTTGTTTGGCCAATGACCTTACGATTGGTGAAACTATATCTGAGCATAGGAAAATACATAAAACTACATGGATTTAACCATGTGGTAAATACTGTAACCAGATAGACCACATTGCAATTAGCTGAAGGCATATGGGTTATTTGTAAGATGTTTGTGTAAGGAGGGGGGCAGATATAGGCAGTGATCATCAACTTGTTGTATCAAGGATTAAAATAAAACTTAAGAGAAACGTTATTGGTAATTGTACAGGAGATAATAAATATGATTTTGATGAGCTGAGAAATGATGAGAACACGAAGGAAAAGTTTCGGTGGGAATGTAGGAACAGGTTTCTAGTCCTGCAGACGTTGATGGAATCTGAAGACAATGATATTAATCAAATGTGGAGAGATGTAAAAGAGGTTTTGCATGAGAGTGCTAAGGTTTCTATTCAGAAACAGGAAAAGCGAGGAGGAAAAAGTGGATGTCAGATGAAACATGGAATGCAATTAAGAAAAGGAAAGAGGCGAAGTTAGGAAGTGAAGAACAACATGTTGATGGCCAGGTAATTGAAGTACTTAGAGCCAAATACTGGAGTTTACATTCTGAAGTAAAAAGACTCGTTAGACGTGATAAAAGGAGACTATATGATGAAAAGGCACCAGAGACAGAAAGTAAGTTATTTAACATGACGGTCAGAGCACAAGAGCAGCGTATCAGGCCATAAGGGAGTTAACTGGGACTGAAAAGAGAAGGAAGGAATTACCTGTACGAGATAGAAATGGTAACTTGTTTACTAAAGATCTGGATATAAAAGGAAGGTGGAAAGAGCATTTTGAATCTGTTCTAAATAGACCAGTCCTATTCTAAATAGACCAGTCCCAGCTGAAGAGGACATTTTGCCAGCCGAGAGAGATTTGCAGATAGAAACAGGGGATATAACCTTGGAAGAGGTAGCAAAATCTATAAAGGAATTAAAGAATTTTAAGGCACCAGGAGAAGTTGGAATATTTCCTGAAATGCTTCAGGTGGAAAATGATGAGTTGATGAATGCGCTTTTGAAACTGTGGCTTGGAATAGTGGCGGAATTCCAGAAGAGTGGGAAAATGGAGTGAATTTAAAAATACCAAAAAGGGAAGATACAAGGAAGTGTGGAAATTAAAGGGGGATAACTTTGACACCTGTAGTTGCAAAAGTCTTTTCCAAACTCTTGTTGAACAGAATAGAGCCAGTAATTGATAAGTTTTTAAGAGAAGAGCAAGCGGGATTTAGAAAGGGTCGAGGTTGTAATGATCACATTTTTATTGTAAGGCATCTAATGCAACAAGCTAATGAGATGAAAATGCCACTTAGTATGTGTTTTGTGGATTTTGAAAAGGTGTTTGATAGTGTTTCAAGTGGAGCTTTGTTGAAAATTATGAGATTCTATGGTATGCCCGAAAAGTTTGTAAATATTATTAGAAGCCTGCATGAAGATACTTTTTGTAGGGTAAAGGTGAGTGATTCTTTGAGTGATCCATTTCAAGTTAGGTCAGGAGTGATTCAAGGAGGAGTTCTTTCCTCATTGCTGTTTGTTTTGGTTATGGATTATGTTATGAGAAAGACTGTAAGGAGAACAGGTGCAGGAATTAACTGGAAAGAAAATAAGAGGCTGATGGATTTGGACTATGCTGATTATTGTATTGAACTGATTTGCGGAAGTAGTTACGAGATGCAGAGAGTGCTTGATTGTCTGGCGGAGGAAGGAGAAAAAGTAGGATTGGTAATAAACTGCGGAAAGACAGAAATTATTAATATGAACGTGGAGAACCAAATCGACTGTGTAATTGGGAATAATGTGGTGAAGAATGTAGAAAATTTTAAATATCTGGGAACGATTGTATCATCTAATGGATCATTAAACAATTAAATTGAGGAGAGGATTAGACAGGCTTGGCGAGCTGTTGGAATGTTGAAATCTGATTGGAATAATAATATGCTTTCGGTGGATACTAAAGTAAAAATTTACAAGTCCATGGTTAGACCAATTTTAATTTATGGGCATGAGTCATGGTACAGTACAATTGCAACAGATCAGAAAGTACTTGGATTTGAGAATAAAATACTGAGAAGGATACTCGGGGTAAAGTGGCAAGACAGAGTTACAAATAAAAGAGTAAGAGAAATTACGAGAGTGGAACCAGCTGATGAGCATGTGAGGCTGTCTCGCTGGAAATGGCTGGGGCACATATACAGAAATGAAGGCAGTTTAATACAGGATGTGCCAGAGTGGACTGCTAGATGAAGAACAGGCAGAGGTAGGCCGAGGAAAACCTGGTTGAGGACAATGAAAAGAGAAACAGGAGTGTTGGTGGGACCTGAAGGAGATGGCAAGAGACAAATATTGGTGGAAAGAGTTCATCGAAGCCTTATGCATCCCGTGGAGTGCCACAGGGATTATATATATATATATATATATATATATATATATATATATATATATATATATATATATATATATATATATATATATATATATATATATATATATATATATATATATATATATATGACGTTAGTTGCCCCATGAGGACCGTAGGAGCCAGGGGCTAGGCAAGTTGGTCCTGACATTTAAGATAAGAGTGACCAGCCTCACTCATCCCTGAGTGGCATTACGCGAGCAAATAACCCCAACCATTCCTTGGATATAAACCTTCATCGGCTCAATCCGACTGGAGTGCCGAAATTACCCGCTAAACCACCAGACGCCAAATTTTGGTTATGTAGTTACCACCCAGCATAGTAAATGGTTTCCTGGTGTACAGGAAACCATTTGGCTCGTCACTCAGTGTAGAGTAACCCACAGACAGAAGTAAGAGGAAAGAATGAAGGAAAGAAAAACAGAAGAGGGAGTGTGAAGTCACCCATAGGCAGAAGAACGAGGAAAGAATGAAGGAAAGAATGAAGGAGAGGATGGAAAGAAAGAAGACTGGAGGAAAGGAAAGGGCAGACACCCGAGAGTAGCACTACATCGAGTGAGTGGATGGCGAGCGCCCCCACCTACCACTTATATATATATATATATATATATATATATATATATATATATATATATATATATATATATATATATATATATATATATATATATATATATATATATATATATATATATATATATATATATATATATATATATATATATATAATGACGTTAGTTGTAGCAATAACAGCAGCGATGGCGGTAGTAGTAGTAGTAGTAGTAGAAGTAGTAGTAGTAGTAGTAGCTTTTCAAGTCAGTCTCTGAATCACCATCCTCTCTCATATATGTGTATCTCACCACTCATCTATCCATCCCTCTCATCTTTGGTCTCCCTCTTCAACTCGCACATATACTCCCCCTAGTATTCTCCACCCACTTCTTTTATATATCTCTCCACTCCATCCCTGCATCTCATCCTTAGGTTTCCCTTACCCCTCACATACACTCTCCTTGTTAGTCTCTCACTCGCTATCATTTTAGTTAATAAATCTACACTTTTTCGCACAGGCCAACAATCTCAAAGTGAACAAACACTGGGGAAATTCTCACTACCCCGCCACCATTTTCCCTTCGAGTGATTTGTGGGGGTGAGGTTGGTGGTAGTGGGGGAGGGAAAGAGGAAAGGAATGTGTGTGTGTGTGTGTGGAGAGAGAGAGAGAGAGAGAGAGAGAGAGAGAGAGAGAGAGAGAGAGAGAGAGAGAGAGAGAGAGAGAGAGAGAGAGAGAAAGAGAGAGAAATCTTGCTTAGTCTCTCTCTCTCTCTCTCTCTATCTATCTATCTATCTATCTCTCTCACC
>NW_027642594.1:0-24990 GCF_032717465.1 Coenobita brevimanus | reverse complement strand
CGTGATTTTAACCCCTTCCGCTCAGTTACTTTTTACATTTTAGTTACCACGAAACATTTTTAGTCAAATTACATCTGTTGTAGAGAAAGGGTAAGTGGATTTTTTTTTATATCCAACCCTTACTTGTCATATGCTTATCTAGTCTATGCTTGAAACTGTTTTTTTTTTTTTTCCTTCTTCCTTTTTTGCTTCCATCGTATTATTATCCTGATAACCACGGTTTTCTTTGTTTTCTAAACCATATCATACTCGATCTTTAAATGGAAGAAAATTAATGATTTTTTTCTTTTTTAGCCACTTCCCAACCTCCCTCGTAAAGCGTTTCTATCGGTAATTGCACAGCATGAGTCTCTTAAATATAACTTAGTGCAAATGGTTTATGTCTCACGTAACTACCGGTAATACCAGTCTTGATTGCATTTCATAGGGCTGCTTTTTTTCTCTTGCATCTACAATTTATAAATAAATACGTTCGATGTTGCTAGACCTGCGTGTTATTCTGTCATATATTTCAGTGAGACTAATAATTCAGCAATTGAGACTGACGCCTTCTGTTACTAGCTTAAAGAGAGATATCACAAAATTAAATGTAAGTGTCACTGAAACAAAATATAATCACTGTTTCAAAGCTGTTAACTCTCTTTTTTTCAGAATTTAAAGCACAATGGCAGTCTCCAATGCACTTTTTCGTCGAATGAACAGTACTTTACCTCTTCTGTTAATTCATTAATCCTTGGGTAATCTCAGTATCTTTCGTGCATTACGCTTATTAAGTGCTTGTCAGATTCCTTTCTTCTGCAAATGGTACTTTTCACCATTGTCTTGCTAAGTGCCATACTCCAGCACAATAAGTCTTTTTCTGTTTCTCTGTCATTCCTGTTAGCTAAATACTGTAATTTCTGCTTTTCATGCCTTTCATTTGTTATCTTCGGCATACCTTTTCATATATCTACGTGGAATAGATTCAGTGTAATTCTTTATTATATCTTTCTTTGAAACTTTGTAAGGCGCATCCAGATTTCCACGTACCATCCATCTTCATTATCTTTATATCCTACTACCATCATCCCATTTTAAGGTATTTTTCTCCACTTCGTTTGTGTGTACGAAAATGTATTTCAAATTATCCACCTACACACTGCACACCTTCACATGTCACCACTTGTACTGAGTATCAGTTTCTTAGTCGCTGAATGAGCCTTCTACATATTTGTCTTTATTTTATCCATAGTTCATATTCCCCTCCCCCCACCCAGCCCTTACCTCCATTAACCATCCTCTCCCTCCCTTCAAGCACCTACTTTTCTCCACAACAGCTAAATTTGTAGCCAGCTTAAGTGTAGGCTAGCTATAGCAGTTGTCTGCATGCCACCTCATCCCTCTCTCAAACCGTTGCCTAATTCTTCCTTATGTGCTGAAATTCATCTGTTAATGCCAACTGTCTGTCTGTCTGTTGGTCTGTTAGTATATATGTTTATCTATCTATCTAGCTAGCAAGCTACCTGTCTATTTATCTATCTATCTGTCTCTCCTCTGTAATTATCCATCTATTCATTAGTCTTTATATACTTTTCTACCTATCTCTATATTTTTCCAGGTATTATCCTTCAGTAGTACAGTTTTCCCAGCTTTTTCAGAAATGTCATAATCTGATGCTTATCTCCACTGTATCTGATGTCTGGCAATCTCCCCTATTCTCCACCCTACTCACAACTTGTGCTTTAGTAACCCTGAGTTTTTTTTTTTTTTTTTTTAGGTAGTGGTTACCCTGCTTTTCCCAGAGGGGGTGCAAGGTAAAGACCCTAGAATTTATAAACTAATTAGCTTGATGACATGTTGGACATATCTAGGCGGCCATCATCAGGAAAAATATTGATGTTCTCAGAGGATAATGTAGACTTCGCTCAAGCAGGGTAGTAGTCTGGAGGAAGGGAGGTAGGTATTGTTACAGAGAACAGTGTCGTTCCTATTTTTTGCCAAGCAGTTATGAAACTCATACAGTACATAATATTCTAACAAGTTTGTTGAGGTCCGAAGATAGAATCACTGGGTTTCCAGAGTCATTGCTCATTGTCTCATTTATTGTTATGAAGTGGGTTAATATTTATGTCCACAGCTTTACCAATCAGTGCCTCAACACACTTTCATCTGCCAACTTGTGTCGCTATACTTTTTCTTTCATTCTTTTTTTTTTTTTTTACTCTTAAACACATCGGTAGGACCGCATCTCGCCACTCTCAGTATACGAGTATGCTCTTGCAACTCCTTTTCACATCCACTTGTTTCTATCTTACGTGAATGCATTATTAACACCCTTAGGATCCAGTACTATAGCCTAAGTAAAATTATATGGCGTTGGCTGAAGCAGATTATTAGAGCTGTCTCAACCGTGAGAGGGTTAATGGTGATAGTACTAACGCTCGCGGTCTAATGTGCTTACTCTTAGTTGAATAAAATAGTTTGCCGATGGCTGAAGAAAAGACTGGAATTGCACCGACCATTGAAGGTTAATTGCAACGGTATTAACACAGACTTCTGTGACTTACTTCACACTCCCATGACTCTCCCTTAGTTGATTAAAATCGTCCTGCGTTACATGGAATTTATACTAGAGTTACCCCAGTCATGGCAAGGTTATTTGTTTGCCACCTTTCACGATACATTTTCACACCTTCATTTCCCTCCTGCATTCCTGTTCACTTTCCCCAATCTTTATTTTTGAATCTCGCATTTTTCCTTCCCCCTCGTTCTACCTCGTCTCCGCACACCCTCCATTTTTTACCCCGGTCCAATCATTATTAACCCGTTTTCTCCTCGCCTTCATTCTCCTCTCTCCCTCCCTTTGTTTAATATTAATCCTTACATCTTTCTTTTTATCTAGCCTCATCCTGCCAATGCTGCAGCTTTGGAAGTACTCAAACTATGTTGGCATGAGGCAGGCTATATTAATTTTGAATATTCTGTATCACATGATCTGTAACAATTATTGCATCGCGTAACAAATAGCTAATATTTCCCCATTCACTTTAGTATTCGTTACATCGATTTATTATGAAGATTTGAGGAGATATACCGATATAATTAATAGGTTTCCGTGACATACATTGAATAGATGGGAATATTTCCAGACGAAAACCCTGGTTGGTTCATTGTTCAATATTAAGTGTATTTGAGCCATATTCAGTGAAGTCTTTGTTTCTTATGCCCGACTCTTGACGTAGGATAGTATGTCATTCACCTAATGTCATTCACTTAAAATCTAGCAGTCCTTCGGTAAACGCCAACAGACGGTAGTTCAGTGAGAGTCATGGCTTCTGACTAGTTATGTCCTCAATTTAGTTAACTTTTCAGTTAATTATGCTTACATTTCTCGATTATAGTTATGTCTTGTGCAAATTATAGTCATATCATCGGTCATATGGTCAGTTAACTCTTCCCCAAAGTAGGTCTATATATTCTAGTTAACTTCTGTAAATCAGCTCCGGCATTCGTCTGTAATTCAGATGTCAGTCATTTAGTGAGTGTTTCAGGAGAGGCAGTGGACTGTATATCCCTCACTTCACTTTGCCGCGTGTGGCGTCACTGATGGATGGCACAAATTTAGCTACTCTTGATGTTGAAGGAACCTCGCCATTATTCCCTCGACGCTTTTTCCTTCCGACAACCTATACGTCTACGGGCAATCATTTTGCTATTTAAAAAAAAAAAGAAAAAGAAAAAAAAAAGGACTTTTTCTGATTATTTATATTGCAGTATTGTTTATCTCTGCGACTTTGTAATAGTTTCCGTATGGTATATGCAGATTGTGGTACTAAGGCCATTTTATGTATATGTTATCATTGTTTAGTTATATGTATCTACAAGACTGTGCAATGTCACCCCTTTCACAATTAAAATACTTCAAATATTCTATTTTAGCTGACAGAGGATATTATTCAGGTGAGAGTAGGTCGTTAGATTAAGCTGAGAATTTACTGGCCATCGTTGTGCCGGAGGGAGTCTGTCTTTTTCTGGTTTTATTTTCTTATGAATGTTGTGTTTATCTGTTTGACTGTGCAGTGTCCAGATTTTCTGTGAATATTTGTGGGCTGTAGGTGTGCCAGAGAAATAAAAACTTTTATGTGTTATTTTCTTACGTTACAGTTACGAGTATATTTAGTTTGAAAACTATGCAGTTGTAAAAATTATTTGTGCAGATTATTTCCTGTATTATCTTCATGGGTCCCCACCTGGGTATTAATTGGAACCCAGAGAGGGAGTGAGGAGAAGAGATAGGCAGTGAACCAGGTAGAGGAATTGTGAGGGGAAAGGGTAGGCAGTGAAGCAGATGGGGGAAATGTGATGGGAAAGGGTAGGTAGTGAAGTTGGTGGGGAGACTGTGAGGGGAAAGGGTAGGCAGTGAAGCAGGTGGAGGAATTGTGAGGGGAAAGGGTAGGCAGTGAAGCAGGTGCGGGAATTGTGAGGGGAAAGGGTAGGCAGTGAAGCAGGTGGAGGAATTGTGAGGGGAAAGGGTAGGCAGTGAAGCAGGTGAGGGAATTGTGAGGGGAAAGGGTAGGCAGTGAAGCAGGTGAGGGAATTGTGAGGGGAAAGGGTAGGCAGTGAAGCAGGTGAGGGAATTGTGAGGGGAAAGGGTAGGCAGTGAAGCAGGTGAGGGAATTGTGAGGGGAAAGGGTAGGCAGTGAAGCAGGTGCGGGAATTGTGAGGGGAAAGGGTAGGCAGTGAAGCAGGTGCGGGAAATGTGAGGGGAAAGGGTAGGCAGTGAAGCAGGTGCGGGAATTGTGAGGGGAACGGGTAGGCAGAGAAGCATGTGCGGAATTGTGAGGGGAAAGGGTAGGCAGTGAAGCAGGTGCGGGAATTGTGAGGGGAAAGGGTAGGCAGTGAAGCAGGTGCGGGAATTGTGAGGGGAAAGGGTAGGCAGTGAAGCAGGTGAGGGAATTGTGAGGGGAAAGGGTAGGCAGTGAAGCAGGTGCGGGAATTGTGAGGGGAAAGGGTAGGCAGTGAAGCAGGTGCGGGAATTGTGAGTGGAAAGGGTAGGCAGTGAAGCAGGTGAGGGAATTGTGAGGGGAAAGGGTAGGCAGTGAAGCAGGTGCGGGAATTGTGAGGGGAAAGGGTAGGCAGTGAAGCAGGTGCGGGAATTGTGAGGGGAAAGGGTAGGCAGTGAAGCAGGTGCGGAAATTGTGAGGGGAAAGGGTAGGCAGTGAAGCAGGTGCGGGAATTGTGAGGGGAAAGGGTAGGCAGTGAAGCAGGTTGGGAAATTGAGTCCATAAATTACGAACCTCTGTTGCATCGGGCCAAAACAGATAGGACGGAGTGGAGAGTGTTTGGAAAGGCCGTGAAATATACCACGCGCTCCTAGCCTGATGAAGATCCCTAACGCCTTTCAGCTCAGCTGATGGCCAGGCTTCATCAGAATGCTGGATTGATCTGAGTGATAACAAAGGAGTCTCATTCCTACCTCGTAACTAAGGCTTATAGATTTTCATGCTAGCTCGACTTAAAATTCAGTATATGTGAGGGATCCAATTCCGTTTGACGAAAACACGGCGCGTAACTGACATGGAAAGCACCCAACAATCAATCCCTCTGACTACGACAAGCATCAAGTGTATGATGAATATGATTACCTACCATAATCTTACACGGTCTAAGGTGTGGTTATATATCTATTTACATTTATGCTGAACGTAACTTCTTAACGCTGTACCTGTGATAAGTGTACTTGATATTGCATTTTCAGTACCACCAGACTAGTGTATTCTGTAGAGAGATATCCTGTGCAGTTGAAAGCTAACTAAAATTTTAATTCTGGATAATTTCTATTCTAACGTGATGGAATTTTGCTCTTTTATTCTGGATCCTGTGGATGATACCAACCCGTGAGAATCCTTATGCAGCCAAAAGGTTAAGGGATAGGAAATGACTGATTTTATTACGGAAGGAAGATAACCCAGCAGTATTATGTTCTACAGGAGAGGACAGAGACATTGGGCCAATACACAGAAACAGAAAAAGAACATTCATAAGCAACAGAAGAATATATACTTTTCGTCGTTGTCGTCTTGTTGTGATAAAAACAGGCTTTATATAGGGACATAATTTTTTGCTTTTTGCTAAGGAAAGCTTCGAGTTATTAGGTGTGTATGTGTGTGTTTTACTGTCTGCCTTCTCCCCCTCCCCACACAGAGAGAGAGAGAGAGAGAGAGAGAGAGAGAGAGAGAGAGAGAGAGAGACGAGGACTTGCCGCAGCCTCCTGACGCCAAGGCCAAGTTAATATCTCATATGGTACGTTTTCATTATGTTGGAAGAGGTGGTCTGGACTGGAAATTATACAGACATTATTCCTTTTCTGTCACTGTGTAATGGATACAGACCTGGATGCCTGGTAGAGAAAAAGACAGGACATGGTTTAGATATTATGCACACACATTTTCCTTTTGCCTCTTTGAATGATAGAAAACGGTGGGTGTGTATGGTGGAGTAAAAGAGTTGAACTGGAAATTATACACAGACATTAACCCTCCTTTTTGTGTATGATGGGAACAGCGGTGTAGGTGAGTAGCTGAGCAATACATAGCCACTGAAAAAACACACTACGGTCCTTGGGCCAGGCCAGAGGCCAGGCCATAATTTATTCTGGCGTCCGCTTATTTATACCCTTTGAGCTAAATTTTTAAAAAGTTACGTTGAGATTACTTTCAGTCTCAAGATAGGATTCTCGTACGATATAAGCACTAGTAAATTTCTGTAATGATTTTCATTTTATCACTGAAACGGGCATAATTATGGGGGGTCGCGTGACTTGAAACATTTATCTTTTTTTTTTTTTTTAGAAGGGTATTGTCGACACAGAGCTATAACTTTGGCCTTGTCCAGTGGTGTAGACGTATGACTTAACCTGGAATACAGTGACCTCTTTATTGGTAACACTGAAGTTCTCCACCCAGTACTAGCCAAAATGCTGAGAGTAATGCAAAATAATGTGATTCTGCTCACTTCCCTTTTTCTGCCAGTCTATAATACAAGATCATTTGATAACTCTTACTGTTCTAAATGTGAAAGAGAACAAACATACTTTGGGATCAGAGGCCAATTATTAGGGAATTATGTGTGTAGGATGCGAGGACGAAGAGGGTAAGAGGATTATTTCGTAGGTAATGAACCTCCCATAGACGCCCCATATAGTAAACTATTACGGTACATAAAGCTTTGCGGGCCTGGTCGTTTCGGCCGTAAGTTATTTAGGCCTTAACGTCCAAACTGGTAAACGGCCGAATCGTCTAACGGCCTAAACAGTCTAAATAACCAAACTTCATCAAAATGACATTGCTGAAGTTAGGTTAGATTAGGTTAGTTAAGTTAGGTTAAGTTAGGTTAGGCTAGTTACGGCCTGAATGACTTACGGCCAAAGCGACCAGGCCCGCAGTCGCTCCAGTCAGAAGTGGCACATTGGCGTAAGTGTCCAGGGGATAGCTGGGGTTTTGCGATTTATTGCTTATAAACATTAACGCCGCTCAGACTCATGTGACTGGTCCCATTTGCCTTAAATGCGTGGACTTAGGTGCATACAGGACTGGATGATGAAGGGAGGGATGAATCAGATTTTCATCCGAAGGTTCCTAATGTTTGGGAGATTTTGTATCAGCCCTTTCTTAGTGGTGTATTCTCCATGCTACGTCTCGTCTCGGTATCCTTCCTTGCTACATTGCTGCAAACTATGTCTAATGTGCCAGATAAATAGCTGAGGAGGAGGTGCTAAGAAACTTCATATTTTGCCAGAAATTATCTAAAATAACAGCCAAATGGAAGTCGAATGTCTAACCCTAACTATACAGCAACAATGGAACCGTCACTACTGAATGAAAGTAGTGCCAACAATACAGACATGCCTAGATAGTTTATTCATGCTTCCGCCAGAGGATTATGTTTAGCTTCTCAGGGTAAAGTGTGAAACTATCATTGTCCGAAACAAATTCCGTAAATTCAGTGTAAATTATGACATAACTCTTGTGACCGATAATATTCAGCTTGTCAGAGACTTATTCCGGGGGTGAGATTAACAGTTTCATTTACTTTTATCCCAAGAAAACTTTTACTAATTTGAGGGGTAATCATATACCTAAATGCCTATTGCCACCGACGCTTGCTATACACCTTTTCTTTCCCTTACCTACCCCTTCCACTCCCTCCCTTCCTCCTCTCCTCTCCTGATATTCCCTCTATTACCTTCCCCTTCTGCACTTCCTTTATCTTTCACTCCCTTTCGATATTCTCTCTTACCTTCCCTCTAGTCCCACCCCTCTCCTTCTATCTCTGTGAGTATTCTCTCTCTCTCTTACCTGCTGCTCCTAATTGCCTCCTCCCTCACACCCCTTCGTATTATCTTCCTTAGCCTACTTCCACTCCCCCCCTCCCCTCTCTCCGTGTTGATATTCTCAATGCATTACCATCGTCGTCTGTGCCTCACGTCTTTTTCTCTTGATTTTTTGTCTTACCTGTCCTTCCCATTCTTTTTCTTCCCTCCCTCCACGCCCTTGTTATTTCCTTTCACCCTCCTCGCTGCCCATCCCACTGCCTCCCTCCTCCAAACCTACCTCCCTTTCTCGTTTCCTTCTCTCTTTACTCTTGGCCTCCTAATTGTAATGGAACTCATCACTCCGTCAAGCTCACCCTTATCATCTCAACTCTCTCTCTCTCTCTCTCTCTCTCTCTCTCGCCTTTACAGAGGTGCACGCGTTGCGTTTCTGTTAAAACACACACACACACACACACACACACACACACATACATACATATATCTATCTATCTATCTATGTGTGTGTGTGTGTGTGTGTGTGTGTGTGTGTGTGTGTTTGTGTTTGTATCCGGTACATTTACGAAATACCTCTTAACTCAAAAGGCAATGTGTGAATAACTCCTAATTATCCAAACTCAACTCCGAAACTAAATTAACAAAATTTTCAATCTTTATCACCAATTACTCTTAAAGAATCGTTTCTCTCGAAATACATAATGACCAAAATTTTTTTGTCCTATTGGGAAATTGCTGAAAGGTTTCACGTATTGTACACAAAAAATGCAAGCTTGCACAATCGGTCATCTGCTCTCATTCATCGCCTACGCTGCAAAAGGACGCAAAATAAAAGTTTGTGCTGCGGACCCCATCCCACACTCTGGTCGTCACACCGATTTTCACTTTATTGTCAATTTAACCTTTCGTCGCTCTCCCACAACTGCCAACACTGACTCTTTCTCGGAGAATTAAGTACTTTTTCTCACTTTTTTTTTTTTTTTCCTGCAATTTGGTCTCTCCGTTTTGAACTGTAATGTGTAGGCTCTTTTCTTTTAACAGACACATATGTCTATATATAACGTAAACTATTGTATAAAACTAAGCTGAGTTAACTGCAAAACTACACATGGAAATTTATCCTGCATCCGAAGCCTTACCAGCTCTTATCCATTTAACGTCAGACAATATGATGTACAGTCACTCATAAAAGAAAGGACCCCCCCTGCGTTAGAGGCAATAGAACTCGGGGTATTCAGTGTTGGTAACAGTGTATTTGACGTCAGCCATATGGGGGGATGAGGAGGGGTGTTTGAGAGGAGGGCGGAGTTAAACTGCACGAAACACTGCTTCAATCCACATTTCGAATCAAACATACATTATATCTGATTTGTTATGTTGTCCTTGACACAAAATTAACTTTATGCTACAAGAACAAAGAACTTTCAGGTGATAACACAATCCCATACCCAAAACATTTATGCATTAATGCCGCACACCTTCATAAATCCCACCCTCTCATTCTCACCCTCACCCACTCTCACCTTACTCTCACCTTCACTCTCTCTCACACTCTCACACTTTCAGCCTCACTCGAACTCTCACCCTAACTGTCACTGTCACTACCACTATCAACGTCACTCTCTCTCTCTCTCTCTCTCTCTCTCTCTCTCTCTCTGGTCCGTTTAGCCGACGAAGCACAGTACTGCCATCACACACATGATCACACATTAATGAGGTGTGTGGCCACCGCAGATGTGCAGTAAAACTGTCAATCATATAAAGATAAACCTGGCTTTTAATAAGTTGATAAGGTATCACTTTAATCTATCCCAGACATTGTTTGAAACCAGATATTGGGAAGGGAGGATTAGAAGGCACGGAGTGGTTCGTGGCAACCATGTCTGTTATCAGATTCTAGGTTGTTGGATTCTGGGTTATCAGATTCAAGATTTTATTTATAATGGCAGGTTACCTTGGTTATAGATATACCATTATAATGTATAACCACATAATACTCAGTGTAATCTATAATTGTGTGTGTGTGGGGGGGGGGCACTCTTTATATGGTAGGTATTACTTGGTTATTTATACACAAGTCCAGTAATAACACACTATGAGGAAATAATGAAATAAAAATTATGATAAGTGTTATAGAGCCATAAATTGCACCATATAGTATGCTATACGGAACAGTGAACTATTAATTATAAAGAATGAACGACTTTGCCAATACAGTAAAAGGAATGACTTAAGTCGAGAGTATACTGCATTCCTGTATTCCTCAACATTCCTCCACGGCTCGGAAATCCCCCCCCCCTCAGTACACACACACACACACACACACACACACACACACACACACACACACACACACACACACACTCACACAATTATAGATTACACTGAGTATTATGTGGTTATACATTATAATGGTATATCTATAACCAAGGTAACCTGCCATTATAAATAAAATCTTGAATCTGATAACCCAGAATCCAACAACCTAGAATCTGATAACAGACATGGTTGCCACGAACCACTCCGTGCCTTCTAATCCTCCCTTCCCAATATCTGGTTTCAAACAATGTCTGGGATAGATTAAAGTGATACCTTATCAACTTATTAAGAACCAGGTTTATCTTCATATGATTGACAGTTTTACTGCACATCTGCGGTGGCCACACACCTCATTAATGTGTGATCATGTGTGTGATGGCAGTACTGTGCTTCGTCGGCTAAACGGACCAGAGAGAGAGAGAGAGAGAGAGAGAGAGAGAGAGAGAGAGAGAGAGAGTGGTAGTGACAGTGACAGTTAGGGTGAGGGTGCGAGTGAGGCTGAAAGTGTGAGAGTGTGAGAGAGAGTGAAGGTGAGAGTAAGGTGAGAGTGGGTGAGGGTGAAAATGAGAGGGTGGGATTTATGAAGGTGTGCGGCATTAATGCATAAATGTTTTGGGTATGGGATTGTGTTATCACCTGAAAGTTCTTTGTTCTTGTAGCATAAAGTTAATTTTGTGTGAAGAACAACATAACAAATCAGATATAATGTATGTTTGATTCGAAATGTGGATTGAAGCAGTGTTTCGTGCAGATTAACTCCGCCCTCCTCTCAAACACCCCTCCTCATCCCCCCATATGGCTGACGTCAAATACACTGTTACCAACACTGAATACCCCGAGTTCTATTGCCTCTAACGCAGGGGGGGTCCTTTCTTTTATGAGTGACTGTACATTAAGCTTTGGCCATAAAATGCCCCCTGCCCTCTCCAAGGTTTGCTTGTATATTTTCCTTAATCATTCATTTTATAACTGTTGGGGGCAATATCATCGGAAAGTGATATTTATAGAGTTACAGTTTTCCACTGTGCAATATTAATCATGCAGTCAAGTATGCCTGGGGCTGGGGAACTTACAGGAGCGAGATTCGATTATCACAGTGAGATGTGTGCGACGTCATAGGAGCGGGATTGGATTTAGCCAATTAGGGAGCTGCAATGTCCTCTTAAATGTGCCAATGACAGACCAGCTCTGTAGCACATAATGCGTCCCTCCTCTCTTCCGCGAGAAACGTGGAATTCATTTTCGAAATGCCGGTCGTATGTGGTGGGGGTGTTTTCTTGTCCTATGAAAGAAAACAACTCTGCTTCATAAATAACGAAGCAAATCTGTATTTCTGCGGCCTCATGGCATGCTACTTTCAACACTGAACAGCCCCGAGTGCAAAGATGAGTACCGCTATGTGAACCGGGGAGGTCGACTTAATGTCGTTGCACTTGTCTTACATCGTAAGTTAGTGTTCAGTTGCTCGGGTGTCGGTTAGGTAACGTGGGGTTAGGCTAGATCAAAGGTCTGTATAGTTTTTCATTTGTACGTTTTCTTTGAAAGCAGTGATAAGAAACAGGGAAGTGAGCATGGAAGTGAAAAAGTTACTACATGACAGTATTGTGATACCAACTCTAACGTACGGAAGTGAAGCTTGGACGTTGTTGGAAGGACACAAGTCAAGAGTGAGAGCCGTGGAAATGAGTTATTTAAGAGGAGCCTGTGGAGTCACGTGGAGAGACAGGCTGACGAATGAGGATATAAAGGAGCGTTGTGGTGTTGATGTGGATGTGATAGGAAGCGTTATGAGGAACACACTGAGGTGGTTTGGCCATGTGGAGAGGATGGAGGGTGAAAGACTGACGAAGAGAGTGTATGTGAGTGAGGTGGAGGGGGAAAGAGGGAGGGGGAGGCCGAGGATGAGATGGAGAGATGGGGTGGAGAGGTATATGAGAGAGGGGGGTGTGAGTTGGGAGCAGGGGAGTGAAATGGCGGGGGACAGGGCGACTTGGAGGCGATTTGTTTGTGGCCACCCCAAACGGGATTGAGGCGTCTGGCAATAGATAGATAGATAGACGTTTTGTATATTTCACCAGTTAAAATAAACAGCTGGTTCTAGGTTAAGCAACTTTGAGTCAAGATAGGTTGATGCCTAAAATGACCTGTAATAATTCACTCATTATTAAATATTTTATCCGCAATAAATAATAATATAAATTGGGTTACATTTTTCTCTGTTTTATGCGATTCGTGCTATTTCAAGTTTTATTTCCGTTGGGAATGACTAATTTTCCCATGCTTTCCCCTCATCCCAAAACCGCTATTTCCCACCGGCTACCCCATTATTAATGAGAGTTGGAGGGAGTTCAAGAAAAAAAAAGTAATTTCTGACGAAAATAATGTTTAACAAGGTACTAGTCACATAAAAAAAAAAAACACGAGGAAAAACTTATGGCCCAAACACAACCTGTACCTATGATTTACCTTGTTCTAAATGTCATCAGCCTTGTAACTAATAAAATTCTTGATTATGTGTATTACCGTGTGTGGAGGTCGTCTCAAACGCTACACACTAATATATATGAGAGGAAGCCTGGTGAGCCCCAGCAAGATTATTAGCACTCAGAGGCAGCGTCAGCATCCCTCTTACTGTTAAGGGACTTAATGCCAAAGTAAGACCCTCAGTAATGAGTTATATTCATGTTCCACTGTGTCACAGGTGAACTTGATGAAACTAGTGTGTTTAGTACGTGCTTTGAGGGTAGAAGTTGAGCCGCTTTGTGTGTGTGTGTGTGTGTGTGTGTGTGTGTGTGTATGAGAGAGAGAGAGAGAGAGAGAGAGGGAGAGAATTTGTTCCTTTAGTACCATAACGTCTTTTACTTCATCCTTGTCTCAGCCAGATGATTATACTCAGCAACAGAGACCCAGCCACGAAGGTAAGGGAGTAAACATCAATTCTTTCTCCCTACATAGTCCCTCCCTCATTCTCCCAACACAGAAGTTCACCCTCGTCTTTTCCTACCATAGGCTCCATTCCTCTTTTCAGAACGCGTCCATGGCCTCCCTTCTGTACTGCCAGAATTAAATACCTTCCCCTTTTCCTTGCTCAACCCACTACATTATGCGGGACACCGAGCAACAAAAGGGGCCGACGGAAGGAGTTTACACGGCTGTGGTCTGACAGAGAAGGTAAGGAGAAGAGAAGTAGCTGTAGAAACTGAAAGGAAATTATGTTACTGGACGAGACGTGAACGAGGACAGAGGCGATGAAAACGGAAAGAGTGGAAGAAGCTAAGATTATTGGAAAAGAGGCATGGATGAAGAAGTAGAAGAAAAAGATTAAACAATTAGCCGTAATTGTGTGGGAGAGAAAAAGAAAGGTGACTGAGATGAGAAAAGAGTGGAAGAACCCGAGAATCTGGGGAAAACTATGTATGAATTAAGAAACACAAGAAAAGGCAAACAAGTGTCTAGCCAAGAGAAAGATAGAGAGTTGATGAAAGATGTAGTGACCACACAACGCAACGCTTATAGTGATGGCACGAAGTTAGCTGCGGGTTTTTATCGTGCAGTTAGTAAACTCTCCCATCATACTGTACTGTGAAAAGTGTGTTTGGCTCCGATGATCGAATCGCTGGGTTTTGAAAGTCATTGTTCACCGCCTCGATATTTCTTGTAGGGAAGTGGATCGATAATAATGTCCCAGCTGTACCCACACCGTACTGAAGTGGGGATAAGCTGCACTACACAAATGGTAGTCGTATTAAGTAAATAAATCAGTAAATAAATCAATCAGTAAATAAGTAAATAGGTACATAAAAGTTGAAATGATTTTTTACAGGTAAGCCGTACAAAGCATCGTTGACTTTGCTCATTATTTCCCATTGGTACTTGTTCTTTGATGCTGCTTCAACAACTTTCAAGTGTTTCCATCCTTGGATCGGCATCAAACCTCTTCCAGATGATCACCGTGATCCAACTACCATCCCTCAGTCAGTACAAAAACGGAAAATGTGACATACTGAAGCAGAGAAGCGAAACCATAACTTCTGATCACTACACCACCATCCCACTCCCACCACCCCACCATCCCACTCCCATCACACCACCACCTCGCTCCCACCACACCATCACTCCATCATACCCCTCACACACATTCCTATCTTTTTCACCGATTGCTATATTTGCTGTCTCTCATCATTCCGTGTCCCAATACTCTCATTCTGTAATTATCTGTTTCGGTTTTAGCCAGGTTCGCTTCTCCACTTTCATTTGGTGAAATTTTCTCTTCTTTCTCTCTTTGACGTTGTTCAATTATAGTATATCTTCATTTATCATGCTCACTCCTCAGAAATAATCAGTCACTTCCTTTCTCACTGTTGATGAACATCCCACCATGTTGCCAGTAATTCTATAATATTTCTCTCTTCCTCTTCCCCCTCCGTTATCATAGTCATCCAACAATGATTTACTGTCACGCGTTCTCCCCCCCTCTGTCTGTCTGTCTATCTATCTATCTGTCTATCTATCTGCCTATCTATCTATCTATCTATTTAGGCCTATCTTTCTCATCAAGTGTTTTTTTTCCTTGACTCATCTGTGCCTTCTGTTTTCCTCCCTTACCGTTCTTTTTACGTCCATTTGGTTCTTTTCCTCTGGTCTACTTTTTTGTTAACTACCTTTCTAGTCTTGCTCTTCCTTTCCTGGCTGATTTTGCCCTGTACACAAGCACAAGTTTCCCCTGCTTCTCGTTCGTTATATTTCACCTTCACTTGTCTTTGTTTCCTCACTTCTCTGTTATTCTGTTTCCCTCCCTTCCCTCCGTTCTTTTTCTATCCTCATTGTTTCTCCCTTTTGTTTCTTTATCCGACCAAGTGAAAGATTACACATCCGGATGATGGATGGAGAGGATGGGAGTATTTGGAGGAAGACAAACCGCCGCCTTTTTCCTGTTGCTCGCCCCACGTACTAGTATAATCTGGGACAAGAATTCGCCTACTATTTTACCTCTTTTACGGTTCACTATAGTCTGCTGGCTAATACTCCCAAGCTGAGAGAGGCTTAGTATGTTTCTCTGGCTATACAGTAGATGTGTCTTTTATATGAACTATCTGGAAAGAAAATTACGAAGTTGCCCTTAAGTGTAAAGGAGACGCAGTAGATCATTATGCGACATTTTTCCTTGATTATACCTCGTTCTCTTACATATTTTATCTGTATACTGTGTCACTGAATAGGAAACTCCTATTTTTTGTTAGACATATCAGAGAACATGAATTTTCTTGATTTACAGATTCTTCGTATCATAGCTTTTTAGTCCTATTTAATAATAATAATAATAATAATAATAATAATAATAATAATAATTATAATAGTAATAATAATATCAGTATGATGAACGGTGATGATGATGATGATGATGATGATGTGTCGGTGATGATAATAATTTTTGCCTACAGACAAATGTACAGCAAGGCAGGAAATCCATAACAAGCCAGCAAGAAAGCCAGCCAGCAAGAAAGCCAGCCAGCAAGAAAGCCAGCCAGGAAGAAAGCCAGGAAAAAAGCCAGCCAGGAAGGAAACCTGGAAAAAAAACAGGAAGAAAAACAACCAGGAAGAAAAACAGGAAGAAAGCCAGGCAAAAAACAGGAACATATCGAGCCAGGACGAAAACCAGGGAGAGATCCAGCCAGGAAGAATGCCAAGAAGAAAAGCAGGAAGAAAGCCAGGAAGGAGAAAAGCCAGGAAGAAAGCCAGGAAGAAAGCCAGGAAGGAGAAAAGCCAGGAAGAAAGCCAGGAAGAAAGCCAGGAAGGAGAAAAGCCAGGAAGAAAGCCAGGAAGGAGGAAAGCCAGGAAGAAAGCCAGGAAGGAGAAAAGCCAGGAAGAAAGCCAGGAAGGAGAAAAGCCAGGAAGAAAGCCAGGAAGGAGAAAAGCCAGGAAGGAGAAAAGCCAGGAAGAAAGCCTGGAAGGAGAAAAGCCAGGAAGAAAGCCAGGAAGGAGGAAAGCCAGCCAGGAAGATAGCCAGGAAGAAAAGCAGGAACAAAGCCAAGATGAAAGTCAAGAAGAGAGCCGGCCAGAATGAATGTCAGCCAAGACGAAAGTCAGAATAAAAGCCAGCCAGGGATAAAGCCAGGAAGAAAGCCAGAAAGGAAATCAGGAAGAAAGCAAAAAAAAAAAAGTCAGGAAGAAAGCCAGCCAGGAAGAAAGTCAGGGGAAAAGCCAGAAAGAAAGCCGGAGGAAAAGCCAGAAAGAAAGCCGGAGGAAAAGCCAGGAAGAAAGCCAGGAGAAAATCCCAGAACATAGCCAGAACGAATACCAGGAAGAAAGCCACGAAAATGTCAGGAAAAAGCCAAGAAGAAAGTAAGTTAGCAAGCCAGTCAGAAAGCCAGCCAGCCATCCCGTCTCTTCGTTTAAGGTTGTCATATTTCTCTTAATTTCATATCACTATTATTCGCCTGTTAGATTAGATTTAGATTAAATAAATAGATAAGCAGACAGTTGCACAGATAGATAGATAAATGGATGGATAGATAGATAGACTGGCAACTTTACCTTACCACATTTCCAACTAGCACAAGTTAGTGCACTTCATACTGTCCCTCTGCCCCAACACACACACACACACACACACACACACACACACACACACACACACACACACACACACACACACACACACACACACACACACACACACACACACACACACACACACACACACACACACACACACACACACACACACACACAACTTTTCTAACAATCTGTTCATAAAACTGAGTCTTTCAGTACAATTTCACCCATCTTAGAAGAGATCTCTGGTAGCTGTTAGGTAGTTGGTGGTGGTTGTTTACAACCCATTAACCTACAGAATTAACTCTTAAGAAAATCATAATCAACAGACTGTGCCAAGACCAATAATAAAAAGGCGTCTTGGTCCTGAAGAAGTAAAGAATTTTCAGGAAAACGTGAAGCCACCCCAGAAATTAATGCAACTGTTTTGATGTTATTTATAGATTGTACGTGTATGATATTTTAATTATGAATTCAAAATGTGGCATCCTGGCTTGTACATCAGATGCACATAAGTCGTCCATAAGTGACCGTCAAAAGCTAGGGTCATTCATACTCCTTTGGCCTCTTAGATTTGAGAATATGGACTAACATAATATGAAACATTTAAGTCAATATATATATATATATATATATATATATATATATATATATATATATATATATATATATATATATATATATATATATATATATATATATATATATAAGCACTTATTTTTTCATGTATGGAACAAGGAACCAGAGGCCACTTTCTTGGATAAACCGATGATAGGTCTCCTTCATTTACTTTTTTTTTTTTCTTCTTCCCCTCTTTTTTTTTGTTTCTTCCTGCCCGGCTTATTCCTAGCAGTAAGTTCTAATAATACTATATACGGATGCTATTGTTTTCAGAGTGATAAAACCAAAGACTGATCACCTACAAAAGTTTGCACTAAAGATGAAGTCCAATAGAACCAAGACAAAGTCAAGACCATGCTTCGATACACTGCTGTAGAAGAATGGAGGTGGAAGGCAGGCAAAGTGGCGGACTGAGGAAGAATGCTGAAGAGGTGAATTTTGGGCAATGAGGGTGAGTGACTACAGCACATAGCATGTTCTCATCATTTCATCAACCCCTTAATTCTGGTGACTTCTTACTAATAGTTCTCTCTCTCTCTCTCTCTCTCTCTCTCTCTCTCTCTCATACCACACACACACACACACACACACACACACACACACACACACACACACACACACACACACACACACACACACACACACACACACACACACACACACACACACACACACCAAATGAGTTTACTAAACTTGGGTAGATTTCTCGTCGTCATGAATCATATCCCCAAGTGTTAAGATAAATACAGGTATCACGGTAAGGTTAACTACGCTCCATAACACCTGTCCCCATCGGTCTGAAGGGGTTAATGTTTCTGTCCTATCATGCTATCACTACACTGCCCTACCCTACCCTACCCCACCCTAGCCTACACAACCATACCCCACACTGCCGTACCCTACCCTACCCCACCCTACCTTAACCCTACTCTTCTCCAACCTACCCTGCCGTACTCTACCTTTCCTTACTCTACCCTCCTCTTCTCCACCTTAACCTAACCTATCCTACCCTACCCATCCCAATTCTTCTCTGCCCTAACCTATCCTTCTCAGCCCTACCCTACCCGTCCCTACCCCACTTTTCTGCCCTACCAGCCCTACCTTACCCCACCGTACACAACGCTACCCAACTCTTCTCTACCCTATCCAACTGAGCCAATAAGAGATCCCTTTACCACTATCTTTTTCGGTTTTGTTTTCCCTCTACCTTCAGATATTTTTGTTCAGTACACTTTTCAAACTGGAGGGGTTACATACGGGCAGGGTAGGATGGGATGCAATGGGGTAGGATCGGGGTTGGCTGGGGTGCAGTGGGGTAGGGTCGGGGTTGGGTGGGGTGTGGTGGGGTTGGATCGGGGTTGGGTGGGGTGCAGTGGGGGTAGGATTGGGGTTGGGTGAGGTGCACTGTGTTTGGAGCGGGGTTGGGTAGGGTACGATGGGGAGAGATTGGAGTTACTTTGACTGCGGTGGGGTAGGATCAAGGTTGGATGGGTTGCAGTGGAGTAGGAGCAGGTGGGGTGCAGTGCGGTGCGAGCAGGATTGGGTTGGATACAGCTGGGTAGTACTGGGGTTGGGTGGGGTTCACTGGTGTAGGATCGGGGTTGGGTGGGGTGCGGTGGGGTATGATAGGGGATGGATTGGGTAGGTGCGGGGTTGGGTGGGGTGTAGTGGGTTAGGAGAGGGACTGGGTGGGTGCAGCTGGATAGGAAAGGGATTGTGTGGGGTACAGGTAGTTTGAGTGGAGTTGGGTGGAGTGTGATAGCGTGAAAAGAATAAATACGTCGTTCTCAGTCTGGGGGATAATGAAGACTGTTTCTTTCCCATCATCCTGGGATGGTTTTCTTAAGCTGCTTGAAATCGTCTGAAGCAAGCAAAGAGTAAGTGTAAAAAATGATGTCAGCAGACTGAGTGCACTGTGTTCAAGGCAACTCGGTTCAAGTCCTGGAGGTGGTCAGATTTTTTTTATCGTGTAGACGATTAATATTTTATTATTGCTACCTCCAGACGATTTTATTCGGCTGTGGGTAGCCTCGTGTTATAAAAGGGCTCAATGAAATATGTCTAACCACTTCATTTCGAAAAGTAAACTACCTACTTGAACTTACCTTAACTTGCAATACCAAAACTAATCTACATTTACTGATTACCGTATCCGGCCTTAGCCTACCCTGCCTAATCTACCCAATCTGACTTTACCTTACCTACTCTACCCTACCTGATTCTACCGTACGAGTCCTTTTCTACCATGCTTTACTACTTTACCCTTGATTACCCTACCGTACCCTACCCTACTCTACCTTACCTTATCCTACCTTACCCTACCATAACCGAACCTACTCTATCATACCCCACCCTACCGTATTCTACTCTACCCTAACCTAACCGAACCAAACCTACCCTGCTGCACGTCTAAAATCTACCCAGCACTTCTTTCCCGGGCATTCCATAATCCATGCACAGGATAACATATTTGAATCACCATGTATTAAGATTTTTTCGATAGATACATTGAAACAGAGTAGGACCGGGGTTCGGTGGGGTGCAGTGGGGTAGGAACTGGGTTGGGTGGGGTGCAGTGGGGTAGGAGCTGGGTTGTGTGGGGTGCAGTGGGGTAGGATCTGGGTCGGGCGGGGTGCAGTCGGGTACTAGCGGGATTGGATGGGGTGCAGTGGGGTAGGAGCTGGGTTTGATGAGGTGCAGTAGGGTAGAAGCTGGGTTGGGTGGGGTGCAATGGGGTAGGAGCTGAGTGGGGCGGGGTGCAGTGGGGTAGGAGCTGGGTTGGGTGGGGTGCAATGGGGTAGGATCTGGGTTGGGCGGGGTGCAGTCGGGTACTAGCGGGATTGGATGGGGTGCAGTGGGGTAGGAGGGGGTTGGGTGCGGTGCAGTGGGGTAGGAGGGGGTTGGGTGAGGTGCAGTCGGGTACGAGCGGGGTTGGGGGGGTGCAGGGGGCTGGAGTGGGATTGGGTGGGGTGTGATATCAGCTAGATCAAAGTAAATAAGTCGTTCTCAGACTTGGGGTAAATGAAGTTTGTTTCTCTCCCATCATCCTGAGTTTTTTTTTTTTTTTAGTGCAGGAAATCGTCTGAAGCCTAGCAAAGAGCGAGAGTAAAAAATGACGTCAGCAGATGGAATGGGCTGTTCTAGACGCCACGGATCGAGTCCCAGAGGTGGACAGATGTTTTTATATCATGTAGACATTTTATAATTCATTTTTGATACCTCCAGACGATGTTATTCAGCTTTGGGTTCCCTTGTCTTATGGAAAGGCTCAGTGCAATTTATATCTAATCCCTCCATTACGAAAAACAGATATGCGTCCTGGTACTGAATGGGCCTGGAATTATCGCATTCCACGCATTAGATGGCGCCACCGCTGCAGTGTTGCAACGGGAGGAGGTCAAGCGGACGACACTGCTTTTTTCACTCTAACTTGGCCTAGAATGGCCCTCTCTCCATCTTGAATGCTGAGTCGCAAGTATAGAATAATTGGGCGGGTTTTTTTGTCCTATCGCAGCTTATTTCCCGTAGTTCAGTGGCAGAGTGAGACAATACTACGGCCCTGCATCCATTCATAGCATTTCTTCGTGACTAACATCGTATTCTAGTGTTAATGTATTGCTACAGGTCAGAAATCGAGATGGGGAGATGACAAGTGCATTTTTATCCAAGTTAAAGTGAATAAAGTATCGTATTATCTCTCCCAGGCTCCTATGAATATCTCTCAGCTGAACAGCATAGTTCCCCCTTCAGCTGGACATAGAGTACTCCAGAGCATTACAGGGTTAACTTAGGCATTTATTAACCCCATGATGCTCGGAACAATTCAAGTGGCATTTCATTTATATCAGACGATATTACTGAGCTGAGAGCGAGTCATGGGAGCCTTAGAGAGTTAATACACTGTCAGCATTAACCCTTGCATGACTGGAATAACTCTAGCATTTCTTTACAGCTGACAACAGGCGGTTTTGTCCAGCCGAGTGTCATGGAAGCCTGACAGATATGGTGAATAAAAATACCACAGGGAAGGTAAGGAAAGTATTGTAAATTACCCAGAATAAAAAAGGGAAAAATACAAAGTGTTAATTTTATTTGCTCCCTGTACTGTATGTAAGTAGATATACGATACTCTTTACTTCTTCGTGACTAGCATTAAATTACTGTCTTACGTATTCTAAGAGGTTCTAGATCGTAACAACTCTTCCTTAGCAACTTATTCTGCATGTGACACTTTAATATTGCATTTTTTTCAGGTAACAAGTAAGGAAAATACAGTAGAAGTTCCAGACAATTGACAGGTGTGACTGTGATGGCCGAGTCTGTATAGGCTTAGCCTTGTAAATGCATGGATTCGGGTTCGATTCCCGGAGAATAGAGGAATGTTTAATAACTCTTGTGGCTGGTCCGTAGTGACTTGCTACGCACATACATACTGTAAGACATACATGGGACATATGTGTAAGGGTAGGGCGTGGAAGGTAGGGGGGGTTTTATATCGAAGTTCAAAAAAACCAATACCCTTTTTTTGGACTTTGAAATAAAACCCCCCTACCTTCCACGCCCTACCCTTATGCGTATGTTCTCTGTGTCCGTCTGTAGGTGTATGTGTGTGTGTCTGTATGGATGTGTGTGTGTAGACTTTTACTATTCCCCCCAGCAGGTCAACTACGTGACTGCCCACTACGGCCCCCCACCAGACAAGCCACTAAATGACTGCCAGGCTACCTCAATTAACCTCTATGTCAACCGGGATTCGAACCCGGGTCCAAATGACAGGTCTCTACGGACACTGCTACATTTTTAAATATTCCTCTAACCTCCAGGGAATTGAACCCGGGTCTTTTTGGTGGCAGGCCACCTCTCTACTCACTCTGCCACCACGCCCACACTAGCATTGCGGCCAGAACTGGTACTGTATTTTAGTTATTTGATGTCGGTAATAAGGAAGGGGAGACTAAAGTGTATTGCAAATATTAAATCGCAAAGGAAGAGTTGTTACGATATCTCCAGAGCCACTTAGAATATTCAAGACTAATGTTAGCCACGAGGAAGTAGAGTATCATGTATCTGGGCCACATTCAGAGTTGGTAATAAGCTTCGAGAAAGGGACTTGGTCTACCTAATAGGAAAACCCTGATGGATTTTGGCAAGGATGACTATGAAATAAGCTTGGAACTTAGAATGGTTTTGGTAGCAGTGCAAAAGGATTCGGTATTTGGATCTCCATTAAGGCATAAGTCAAAGGAAGAATAATTAACTACTCTGAAAATGGCTTGAACAAAAGGGTACTACTTGTAAACTACCTACAGTGGATCTGATAACACAGGCAGCCCCCTTCCTAACTCAGGCAGCCCTCTTCATGAGTCTCTCTCCATCTCATCCTCGTTCTCCTCCTGTCCACCTCACCCATATACACTTACTTAGTTAGTCTCTTACACTCCATCCTCCACACATGGCCAAACCACCTCAGTGTACCTGCTAATGCTTTCTATCACAAAGCTGGCAATGTTCCATAAGTAGCAAGGAAACTTTTAATGGTATTTTTGCTCCGCTAGAGACCTCAGTTTTGAGGACTTTCTGTATACCCTGTACGGTCATTATGTATAACTCACTAAATTGAGGGAAGCTGGCAAATCTGTTTCTATCTATCTGTCTATCTATCTATAGCCAGATGCCTCAAACCTGTAAGAGGTGGCCACAAACATATCACCTCCATGTAGCCCTGTCCCCTGCCATTTCGCTGCCCTCCCCCGAACTTACACCTCCCTCTCTCAAATGCCTATTTACTCCATCCCTCCATCTCATCCTTTCCTTGGCCACAGACAAATCACCTTCATGTCGCCCTGTCCCTTGCCATTTCGCTGCCCTCCCCCATTTTACCACTCTCTCTCATGTACCTCTCTACTCCATCCCTCCCTCTGTCTCCCCCCTCCCCACTCAACCACCTCACTCACATACTCTCTCCTAGTTAGTCTCTCACTCTCCATCCTCTCCACATGGCCAAACCACCTCAGTGTATTTCTCCCAATGCCTGCTAACACAGAACTGGCAAATCTATTCCATGGGTAGAAATGGAACTTTTCGTATTTTTGCTCCACTATAGACCCAAATTATGATGATTTTCTGTATACGCTTCTATCTGAACAGCTTTGAATAAGAGCTATGAAAAAAGTATATGAAACTGATAAAGAATCCAGATAACTAGACAATACTTGTATAAAACAAGGAAGGCTATAGCCTATAAACAGTGCTGGTATGAACTGGTATCCGAGAGAGGGAAGTGTACGTTAGGAGGAGGGCCGCGAAATGGCAGGAGACAGGGCGACATGGAGGCGATTTGCTTGTGGCCACCCTTTATGGAATTAAGGCATCTGGCTATAGAGGCAGATTAAGTACAACTGTTATACAAAACATTAAACCGAGTAACTATGAGACAAAAGTAACTTAGAAATCAAAATAACTGAGATAAAAGTAACGAAGAGATAAATGAGGACCTGGAGGACTAATCTACAGGAAAATCACTAGTAACTCCCCTATGCTGTATGAAATAGTCTGCCAGTAGCAAGAAACAGCCTGGCAATAGCAATAATAGCCTGGCAGTAGCAAGAAACACGTAGTACTATGTGAAATTAGCAATGTGCGGAATAGTACAACCAACATGATGCTATTTGGGCTAGTCACTTAACATGGCAGTAAACAGGACCTGGGACTCAAGAGCTGCTATTCTCGTTAGTTAAGGAAGCTCCCTAACGTCTTTTCCTAAGTGATTAATTTTGCTTATTACGCCTTACTGTCCTGTTACGTGTTACATAAACCCAATGTGGCTATACTCTATATAAATGGCGTACAAAAAGATATTAATCAGCCACATCTAAAACTAAATAGTTAGGGAAATGGTATTAGGGAGCTTCTTAACGAAAGAGAATACGAACCAAGCTGTTGTAACTTTACAAATTACTCTAGTTAACCAATTAAGTAGAAAATTACTGCTGCTATCCATTAATACGCATAAGTGATGGAAGGCCTAGTTTTGCTAACCTCATCAGTGAATTCTGATTATTTTCAAGCTGAAATAAAGGTTTATACAGTCGAAGAGTTGACAGCACACCCCACTGCACTGGCTCGAAATATTACAAACTTGAAATGTGGGCTTATATATCCGTACCACTTTTTACCCAGTTCCATAT
>NW_027642593.1:0-24990 GCF_032717465.1 Coenobita brevimanus | reverse complement strand
CGGTAGGGGATGCTGGGTGAGTGGTAGGGATGCTGAAGGGTTGAGATACGTGGAACAGGGTGTTATGCTGATAGATAGGTTTGGATATTGAGATAGGTCATTGATACTGGAAAATACGCTGGAATTATGGAGGACTAGTTTATAGAAGTTAGTAAGTTAATGGCATGAAGTTAGTAAGTTAATGAAGGAGTTAATGACGGATTATTTAGGGTTATCAATAGAAATTTATAAAGGACTGGACTGTCCTTCGTTTAATGTATGACAATCGACGGATCCTGCCTAATTCCCTGACTGTGACCAATAATCTTCTCAAATTTTGGACGTGTTCCAAATGAGCAGAACACACATAATGTTGGTTAAAATATTCCTACCCCATCCCAAGCCCTGTTAATATTATTTTTATCTATTTGTCATGTTGAAGATTAATAAACACACACAATGAATATTCTGTAACGTTAATATAGCGGTGCTCGTTAAAAAAGACCGTCAAAAATACATTTCAGGATTTTTTTGCGGGTATCCTTCTCCGGCCCCGGCCGGAATGGAGAGTTTTGTGACATAAAATTTTTCAGGTGGTTGCTTCTCAACAGGACAACATAAGATCCCTTCCCTCCTTCACTTCTGGTGCTCGCTGATTGGTCGAGTGACGTCACAACGCTCGTGTCGTTGATTGGTCGGTGTGGGTAGTAGTTGCAATACGAGTTGATAGTCCAAGTTTTCCAGTAATAATTGCCATGATACTTGTAATATGGGTACCATATTATTATCAGGACGTTCTTGCTATGATTTATCGTCGAATGACCGGTCATACAGTCATGATCGTCAATGCTTGCGTAACTTTTCCGCCTTTGTTGAAGCCAAGAGGGTTTTCTTTTCTTTCAGTTCCCCCTAAACCGTTTTCTTTGGTTTACGAATCACAAAGCATGGTGGTGAATGTTATGTGGTTGTTCATGACGTTTTTTACCTTCGCTAATCCACCCATAAAGTTTCTTTGTTGGCGAAATTCATGTGAATTTGCAACTGGACGATCTTTAGACTTAGGAAATGAGCATGTGTGATGCATATAAGATGCACTGTGATGCTGGATGAGATGTATAAGGGCTTGTTCAGTGGTGTGAGGGTGTGAAGTTTTGATGCCTTCCTACCAAACTATTTTAATATCAGTTTTCGAATTCATTCGATTTCTTAGTCTGGTTTCTATAATTTTCTATATACGAGAGTGCCGTTAAAAACATGGAAATAACGTTTTCAGTAGTATGTCATAGTAATAAAGTGAAGATTGGCAGGGTCGCAAAATTAAAACGCCATTCGATTTCCACTGTGGTGTGACTGGTAGGAGGGGTCAGGGTATGGAGGCCATCGTGACATCATCGTGAACCAATGAATGGGCAGCACAATGATATCATCGCCGACGAATCAGCGTGCAGCACAACTGAAGGAAGGGATCTTGTCCTATTGAGAAGGAATAGCATGCAAACGCTGATATGCCGTAAAACGCTGAATTCCGGGGTCAGAGATAATACAAAACAACACAGAATGTCGTTTTCTCGGTGATTCTTTCAACGAAGACCGCTATATGAAAGTCATCGAAGTTTCACAAAGTGTTATATAAATTGTGAATGTCCCAAATGGATAAAAATAATACAAACTGAGCTTGGGAATGCGTAGGATGAAGGATTCTGTGACCGTCATAGGTGTAAATGAGTATCATATCAGGATTATTTTTGTTCTTCATTCGAATTATAGAATACGTCCAAAATTAGAAGAGATTATTTGATCACACGCAGGGGATTAGGGTAGGATCAGGTGAAGGACATAAATTAAACAATGGATGGACCAGCTCTTCATTATTTCATATTAGTTACCCCCATTAATCCGTGATTTACCAAATTAATACTAGAAATGTGTAAATAGAAAGTCCTCAGTATCCAGCTCATATTCTAATATAACTCCCTCACTATCGCAGCCCCTCTCCCAGCAAGCCATCCCCTCTCTCAGCATCCGACCCATTCCTAGCATCCTTACCCATCTCCCAGCATCTGTTTCCATTTCCTAAGATCAGTGTCTTTCTCTTAGCTCTCTACTTCTTTACCGATCATTCCTCCTGATCTACCAGTATCTCCACCCAACTTCCAGTATCTCTACCGATCCACTAGCATCCCCACCCATCTCCCAGCCTCCCTAACGGTCTACCAGCAACCCCACTCATATCTTAGCATCTCAATCGATTTATCAGCATCCCCACCCATCTCCCAACCTCCCTACCGGCCAGCATCCCTATCCATATATTAACATCTCTACAGATTTATCAGCATTCCCACCTATCTCTCAGCTTCACTACCGACCTCCCAGCATCCCTGCCCATCTCCCAGCATCCCAACCCATCTCCCAGCACCATCACCCTTCAACCAGCATCTCTACCCATCTCCAAGCACCCCTACCTATGTCCCAGCATCCCTACCTCTCTCCCACCATTCATACCCCATCTCCCAGCATCCATACCTATCTTCCTGCATCCAATGTCTCATTCTCAGCACACGTACGCCATTCGTTACCGGTATTTCCACTTCTCTTGCTGACAGTACCACTACAACCACCACAATCAACACTACTACTTCAACTACTACTGCTACGACAAGTATAGCAACAAATCATAAGGTTATATTACTACAGCTGCTGCTGCTGCTACTACTACAACAGCAACTAAACCAAAATTAATACCACTGCTACAACTACAACTACTTCCGCTAATACTACTGGTGAATCGTGACGCTAAGAGTGAGATACGGATGCTAGTCTCGGGCTAGGGATGCTGGCAGAGTGGTAGGAATGCTGACAGAGAGCAAGAGCAGTGTCAGCTTGGTAGGGATGCTGGATGACAGGTAGGGATGCTGGGAGAGGTAAGTATGTAGACAGCAGGGTAGGGATGCTGGCAGGGATGTAGTGACGTGTTAGCTTGATCAGGATGTTGGATGATGGGTAAGGATGCTGTTAAAGAGATAAGGATACAGGCAGTAGGGTAGGGATGCTGTGTGACGAGTATGGTTTCTGGGAAAGAGGTAAGGATGCAAACAGCAAAGTAGAGGTGCTGTCAGGATGCAAAGAGCGAAGTAGGGGTGCTGGCAGAGAGGTAAGGATGTAGACAGCAGGGTAGGGATGCTGGAGGTATGGTAATGATACTGAGAGAAGGGTATGGATGCTGAGAGAGGGGTAAGGATACTGAGAAAGGGGTCTGGATGTTGTGTGAGGTGATGGGATGCTGTGAAAAAGGAAAGAATTCTGTGAGAAGGGTATGGATGGTATGTAAGTAATGTGAATTCTCCTAGAAGGATATGGACTCTGTGTGGGATGTATGAATGCTGTGAGAAGGCTGTGGATGGTGTGAGAGGAGGGGTATGGATGCTATGAGATGGGTGTGGATGCTCTGAGGCCGGTATGGGTGCTGTTAGAGGGATTTGGATGCTGTCAGAGGCATGTGGATGCTGTGAGAAAAATGTAGATGCTGTGACAGTGGCTTGGCCATGTGGAGAGCGCGAGACTGACGAGGAGAGTTTATTTGAGTGAGTGGCAGGTGGGAGATGGAAGGGGAGACCAAAGATTAGGTGGAGGCATGGCGTGGAGAGGTATATGTGAGAGGGGTGTGTGAGCTGGCAGCAGGGCAGTGGATGGATGGGAGACAGGGCGACATGAAGGCGATTTGTTTGTGGCCACCCCTTTCGGGTTTAAAGCGTCTGGCAATAATAAGATAGACAGACAGGGAGGGATCTGGATACTGTGAAAGGGATAAGGATGGTGTGAGAGGGATTTGGGTGCCGAGGAAGGGGTAAGGGATTTTTGGAGAGAGATGTTGGGAGTGGGGTGCGGATGGTAAGAGACGGATGACAGTGCTGGGTGACAGGAGTGGATGCTAGTAGAGATAATGATTCAGACAGGAGGGTATGGATGCTTGCAGAGAGGTAAGGATGCAGACAGTAGGGCAGGGATGGTCGGGGAATGATAATTATAATCAGAGACGAGTTGGGATGTCGAGAGATGGATATGGATTATGGGAGAGGGGTAAGGATGCTGCGAGTGGGGTTGTAATATTACGAGCGGGTTTGGGATGCTGTCAGTGGGGTAGGGATGCTGAGAGCGCGGTAGGGGATGCTGGGTGAGTGGTAGGGATGCTGAAGGGTTGAGATACTTGGAACAGGGTGTTATGCTGATAGATAGGTTTGGATATTGAGATAGGTCATTGATACTGGAAAATACGCTGGGATTATGGAGGACTAGTTTATAGAAGTTAGTAAGTTAATGGCATGAAGTTAGTAAGTTAATGAAGGAGTTAATGACGGATTATTTAGGGTTATCAATAGAAATTTATAAAGGACTGGACTGTCCTTCGTTTAATGTATGACAATCGACTGATCCTGCCTAATTCCCTGACTGTGACCAATAATCTTCTCAAATTTTGGACGTGTTCCAAATGAGCAGAACACACATAATGTTGGTTAAAATATTCCTACCCCATCCCAAGCCCTGTTAATATTATTTCTATCTATTTGTCATGTTGAAGATTAATAAACACACACAATGAATATTCTGTAACGTTAATATAGCGGTGCTCGTTAAAAAGACCGTCAAAAATACATTTCATGATTTTTTTGCGGTATCTCCGGCCCCGGCCGGAATGGAGAGTTTTGTGGCATATAAAATTTTCCAGGTGGTTGCTTCTCAACTTCACTTCTGGTGCTCGCTGATTGGTCGAGTGACGTCACAACGCTCGTGTCGTTGATTGGTCGGTGTGGGTAGTAGTTGCAATACGAGTTGATAGTCCAAGTTTTCCAGTAATAATTGCCATGATACTTGTAATATGGGTACCATATTATTATCAGGACGTTCTTGCTATGATTTATCGTCGAATGACCGGTCATACAGTCATGATCGTCAATGCTTGCGTAACTTTTCCGCCTTTGTTGAAGCCAAGAGGGTTTTCTTTTCTTTCAGTTCCCCCTAAACCGTTTTCTTTGGTTTACGAATCACAAAGCATGGTGGTGAATGTTATGTGGTTGTTCATGACGTTTTTTACCTTCGCTAATCCACCCATAAAGTTTCTTTGTTGGCGAAATTCATGTGAATTTGCAACTGGACGATCTTTAGACTTAGGAAATGAGCATGTGTGATGCATATAAGATGCACTGTGATGCTGGATGAGATGTATAAGGGCTTGTTCAGTGGTGTGAGGGTGTGAAGTTTTGATGCCTTCCTACCAAACTATTTTAATATCAGTTTTCGAATTCATTCGATTTCTTAGTCTGGTTTCTATAATTTTCTATATACGAGAGTGCCGTTAAAAACATGGAAATAACGTTTTCAGTAGTATGTCATAGTAATAAGTGAAGATTGGCAGGGTCGCAAAATTAAAACGCCATTCGATTTCCACTGTGGTGTGACTGGTAGGAGGGGTCAGGGTATGGAGGCCATCGTGACATCATCGTGAACCAATGAATGGGCAGCACAATGATATCATCGCCGACGAATCAGCGTGCAGCACAACTGAAGGAAGGGATCTTGTCCTATTGAGAAGGAATAGCATGCAAACGCTGATATGCCGTAAAACGCTGAATTCCGGGGTCAGAGATAATACAAAACAACACAGAATGTCGTTTTCTCGGTGATTCTTTCAACGAAGACCGCTATATGAAGGTCATCGAAGTTTCACAAAGTGTTATATAAATTGTGAATGTCCCAAATGGATAAAAATAATACAAACTGAGCTTGGGAATGCGTAGGATGAAGGATTCTGTGACCGTTATAGGTGTAAATGAGTATCATATCAGGATTATTTTTGTTCTTCATTCGAATTATAGAATACGTCCAAAATTAGAAGAGATTATTTGATCACACGCAGGGGATTAAGGTAGGATCAGGTGAAGGACATAAATTAAACAATGGATGGACCAGCTCTTCATTATTTCATATTAGTTACCCCCATTAATCCGTGATTTACCAAATTAATACTAGAAATGTGTAAATAGAAAGTCCTCAGTATCCAGCTCATATTCTAATATAACTCCCTCACTATCGCAGCCCCTCTCCCAGCAAGCCATCCCCTCTCTCAGCATCCGACCCATTCCTAGCATCCTTACCCATCTCCCAGCATCTGTTTCCATTTCCTAAGATCAGTGTCTTTCTCTTAGCTCTCTACTTCTTTACCGATCATTCCTCCTGATCTACCAGTATCTCCACCCAACTTCCAGTATCTCTACCGATCCACTAGCATCCCCACCCATCTCCCAGCCTCCCTAACGGTCTACCAGCAACCCCACTCATATCTTAGCATCTCAATCGATTTATCAGCATCCCCACCCATCTCCCAACCTCCCTACCGGCCAGCATCCCTATCCATATATTAACATCTCTACAGATTTATCAGCATTCCCACCTATCTCTCAGCTTCACTACCGACCTCCCAGCATCCCTGCCCATCTCCCAGCATCCCAACCCATCTCCCAGCACCATCACCCTTCAACCAGCATCTCTACCCATCTCCAAGCACCCCTACCTATGTCCCAGCATCCCTACCTCTCTCCCACCATTCATACCCCATCTCCCAGCATCCATACCTATCTTCCTGCATCCAATGTCTCATTCTCAGCACACGTACGCCATTCGTTACCGGTATTTCCACTTCTCTTGCTGACAGTACCACTACAACCACCACAATCAACACTACTACTTCAACTACTACTGCTACGACAAGTATAGCAACAAATCATAAGGTTATATTACTACAGCTGCTGCTGCTGCTACTACTACAACAGCAACTAAACCAAAATTAATACCACTGCTACAACTACAACTACTTCCGCTAATACTACTGGTGAATCGTGACGCTAAGAGTGAGATACGGATGCTAGTCTCGGGCTAGGGATGCTGGCAGAGTGGTAGGAATGCTGACAGAGAGCAAGAGCAGTGTCAGCTTGGTAGGGATGCTGGATGACAGGTAGGGATGCTGGGAGAGGTAAGTATGTAGACAGCAGGGTAGGGATGCTGGCAGGGATGTAGTGACGTGTTAGCTTGATCAGGATGTTGGATGATGGGTAAGGATGCTGTTAAAGAGATAAGGATACAGGCAGTAGGGTAGGGATGCTGTGTGACGAGTATGGTTTCTGGGAAAGAGGTAAGGATGCAAACAGCAAAGTAGAGGTGCTGTCAGGATGCAAAGAGCGAAGTAGGGGTGCTGGCAGAGAGGTAAGGATGTAGACAGCAGGGTAGGGATGCTGGAGGTATGGTAATGATACTGAGAGAAGGGTATGGATGCTGAGAGAGGGGTAAGGATACTGAGAAAGGGGTCTGGATGTTGTGTGAGATGATGGGATGCTGTGAAAAAGGAAAGAATTCTGTGAGAAGGGTATGGATGGTATGTAAGTAATGTGAATTCTCCTAGAAGGATATGGACTCTGTGTGGGATGTATGAATGCTGTGAGAAGGCTGTGGATGGTGTGAGAGGAGGGGTATGGATGCTATGAGATGGGTGTGGATGCTCTGAGGCCGGTATGGGTGCTGTTAGAGGGATTTGGATGCTGTCAGAGGCATGTGGATGCTGTGAGAAAATTGTAGATGCTGTGACAGTGGCTTGGCCATGTGGAGAGCGCGAGACTGACGAGGAGAGTTTATTTGAGTGAGTGGCAGGTGGGAGATGGAAGGGGAGACCAAAGATTAGGTGGAGGCATGGCGTGGAGAGGTATATGTGAGAGGGGTGTGTGAGCTGGCAGCAGGGCAGTGGATGGATGGGAGACAGGGCGACATGAAGGCGATTTGTTTGTGGCCACCCCTTTCGGGTTTAAAGCGTCTGGCAATAATAAGATAGACAGACAGGGAGGGATCTGGATACTGTGAAAGGGATAAGGATGGTGTGAGAGGGATTGGGTTGCCGAGGAAGGGGTAAGGGATTTTTGGAGAGAGATGTTGGGAGTGGGGTGCGGATGGTAAGAGACGGATGACAGTGCTGGGTGACAGGAGTGGATGCTAGTAGAGATAATGATTCAGACAGGAGGGTATGGATGCTTGCAGAGAGGTAAGGATGCAGACAGTAGGGCAGGGATGGTCGGGGAATGATAATTATAATCAGAGACGAGTTGGGATGTCGAGAGATGGATATGGATTATGGGAGAGGGGTAAGGATGCTGCGAGTGGGGTTGTAATATTACGAGCGGGTTTGGGATGCTGTCAGTGGGGTAGGGATGCTGAGAGCGCGGTAGGGGATGCTGGGTGAGTGGTAGGGATGCTGAAGGGTTGAGATACTTGGAACAGGGTGTTATGCTGATAGATAGGTTTGGATATTGAGATAGGTCATTGATACTGGAAAATACGCTGGGATTATGGAGGACTAGTTTATAGAAGTTAGTAAGTTAATGGCATGAAGTTAGTAAGTTAATGAAGGAGTTAATGACGGATTATTTAGGGTTATCAATAGAAATTTATAAAGGACTGGACTGTCCTTCGTTTAATGTATGACAATCGACTGATCCTGCCTAATTCCCTGACTGTGACCAATAATCTTCTCAAATTTTGGACGTGTTCCAAATGAGCAGAACACACATAATGTTGGTTAAAATATTCCTACCCCATCCCAAGCCCTGTTAATATTATTTCTATCTATTTGTCATGTTGAAGATTAATAAACACACACAATGAATATTCTGTAACGTTAATATAGCGGTGCTCGTTAAAAAAGACCGTCAAAAATACATTTCATGATTTTTTTGCGGTATCTCTCTCCGGCCCCGGCCGGAATGGAGAGTTTTGTGGCATATAAAATTTTCCAGGTGGTTGCTTCTCAACTTCACTTCTGGTGCTCGCTGATTGGTCGAGTGACGTCACAACGCTCGTGTCGTTGATTGGTCGGTGTGGGTAGTAGTTGCAATACGAGTTGATAGTCCAAGTTTTCCAGTAATAATTGCCATGATACTTGTAATATGGGTACCATATTATTATCAGGACGTTCTTGCTATGATTTATCGTCGAATGACCGGTCATACAGTCATGATCGTCAATGCTTGCGTAACTTTTCCGCCTTTGTTGAAGCCAAGAGGGTTTTCTTTTCTTTCAGTTCCCCCTAAACCGTTTTCTTTGGTTTACGAATCACAAAGCATGGTGGTGAATGTTATGTGGTTGTTCATGACGTTTTTTACCTTCGCTAATCCACCCATAAAGTTTCTTTGTTGGCGAAATTCATGTGAATTTGCAACTGGACGATCTTTAGACTTAGGAAATGAGCATGTGTGATGCATATAAGATGCACTGTGATGCTGGATGAGATGTATAAGGGCTTGTTCAGTGGTGTGAGGGTGTGAAGTTTTGATGCCTTCCTACCAAACTATTTTAATATCAGTTTTCGAATTCATTCGATTTCTTAGTCTGGTTTCTATAATTTTCTATATACGAGAGTGCCGTTAAAAACATGGAAATAACGTTTTCAGTAGTATGTCATAGTAATAAGTGAAGATTGGCAGGGTCGCAAAATTAAAACGCCATTCGATTTCCACTGTGGTGTGACTGGTAGGAGGGGTCAGGGTATGGAGGCCATCGTGACATCATCGTGAACCAATGAATGGGCAGCACAATGATATCATCGCCGACGAATCAGCGTGCAGCACAACTGAAGGAAGGGATCTTGTCCTATTGAGAAGGAATAGCATGCAAACGCTGATATGCCGTAAAACGCTGAATTCCGGGGTCAGAGATAATACAAAACAACACAGAATGTCGTTTTCTCGGTGATTCTTTCAACGAAGACCGCTATATGAAGGTCATCGAAGTTTCACAAAGTGTTATATAAATTGTGAATGTCCCAAATGGATAAAAATAATACAAACTGAGCTTGGGAATGCGTAGGATGAAGGATTCTGTGACCGTCATAGGTGTAAATGAGTATCATATCAGGATTATTTTTGTTCTTCATTCGAATTATAGAATACGTCCAAAATTAGAAGAGATTATTTGATCACACGCAGGGGATTAGGGTAGGATCAGGTGAAGGACATAAATTAAACAATGGATGGACCAGCTCTTCATTATTTCATATTAGTTACCCCCATTAATCCGTGATTTACCAAATTAATACTAGAAATGTGTAAATAGAAAGTCCTCAGTATCCAGCTCATATTCTAATATAACTCCCTCACTATCGCAGCCCCTCTCCCAGCAAGCCATCCCCTCTCTCAGCATCCGACCCATTCCTAGCATCCTTACCCATCTCCCAGCATCTGTTTCCATTTCCTAAGATCAGTGTCTTTCTCTTAGCTCTCTACTTCTTTACCGATCATTCCTCCTGATCTACCAGTATCTCCACCCAACTTCCAGTATCTCTACCGATCCACTAGCATCCCCACCCATCTCCCAGCCTCCCTAACGGTCTACCAGCAACCCCACTCATATCTTAGCATCTCAATCGATTTATCAGCATCCCCACCCATCTCCCAACCTCCCTACCGGCCAGCATCCCTATCCATATATTAACATCTCTACAGATTTATCAGCATTCCCACCTATCTCTCAGCTTCACTACCGACCTCCCAGCATCCCTGCCCATCTCCCAGCATCCCAACCCATCTCCCAGCACCATCACCCTTCAACCAGCATCTCTACCCATCTCCAAGCACCCCTACCTATGTCCCAGCATCCCTACCTCTCTCCCACCATTCATACCCCATCTCCCAGCATCCATACCTATCTTCCTGCATCCAATGTCTCATTCTCAGCACACGTACGCCATTCGTTACCGGTATTTCCACTTCTCTTGCTGACAGTACCACTACAACCACCACAATCAACACTACTACTTCAACTACTACTGCTACGACAAGTATAGCAACAAATCATAAGGTTATATTACTACAGCTGCTGCTGCTGCTACTACTACAACAGCAACTAAACCAAAATTAATACCACTGCTACAACTACAACTACTTCCGCTAATACTACTGCTGAATCGTGACGCTAAGAGTGAGATACGGATGCTAGTCTCGGGCTAGGGATGCTGGCAGAGTGGTAGGAATGCTGACAGAGAGCAAGAGCAGTGTCAGCTTGGTAGGGATGCTGGATGACAGGTAGGGATGCTGGGAGAGGTAAGTATGTAGACAGCAGGGTAGGGATGCTGGCAGGGATGTAGTGACGTGTTAGCTTGATCAGGATGTTGGATGATGGGTAAGGATGCTGTTAAAGAGATAAGGATACAGGCAGTAGGGTAGGGATGCTGTGTGACGAGTATGGTTTCTGGGAAAGAGGTAAGGATGCAAACAGCAAAGTAGAGGTGCTGTCAGGATGCAAAGAGCGAAGTAGGGGTGCTGGCAGAGAGGTAAGGATGTAGACAGCAGGGTAGGGATGCTGGAGGTATGGTAATGATACTGAGAGAAGGGTATGGATGCTGAGAGAGGGGTAAGGATACTGAGAAAGGGGTCTGGATGTTGTGTGAGATGATGGGATGCTGTGAAAAAGGAAAGAATTCTGTGAGAAGGGTATGGATGGTATGTAAGTAATGTGAATTCTCCTAGAAGGATATGGACTCTGTGTGGGATGTATGAATGCTGTGAGAAGGCTGTGGATGGTGTGAGAGGAGGGGTATGGATGCTATGAGATGGGTGTGGATGCTCTGAGGCCGGTATGGGTGCTGTTAGAGGGATTTGGATGCTGTCAGAGGCATGTGGATGCTGTGAGGAAATTGTAGATGCTGTGACAGTGGCTTGGCCATGTGGAGAGCGCGAGACTGACGAGGAGAGTTTATTTGAGTGAGTGGCAGGTGGGAGATGGAAGGGGAGACCAAAGATTAGGTGGAGGCATGGCGTGGAGAGGTATATGTGAGAGGGGTGTGTGAGCTGGCAGCAGGGCAGTGGATGGATGGGAGACAGGGCGACATGAAGGCGATTTGTTTGTGGCCACCCCTTTCGGGTTTAAAGCGTCTGGCAATAATAAGATAGACAGACAGGGAGGGATCTGGATACTGTGAAAGGGATAAGGATGGTGTGAGAGGGATTGGGTTGCCGAGGAAGGGGTAAGGGATTTTTGGAGAGAGATGTTGGGAGTGGGGTGCGGATGGTAAGAGACGGATGACAGTGCTGGGTGACAGGAGTGGATGCTAGTAGAGATAATGATTCAGACAGGAGGGTATGGATGCTTGCAGAGAGGTAAGGATGCAGACAGTAGGGCAGGGATGGTCGGGGAATGATAATTATAATCAGAGACGAGTTGGGATGTCGAGAGATGGATATGGATTATGGGAGAGGGGTAAGGATGCTGCGAGTGGGGTTGTAATATTACGAGCGGGTTTGGGATGCTGTCAGTGGGGTAGGGATGCTGAGAGCGCGGTAGGGGATGCTGGGTGAGTGGTAGGGATGCTGAAGGGTTGAGATACTTGGAACAGGGTGTTATGCTGATAGATAGGTTTGGATATTGAGATAGGTCATTGATACTGGAAAATACGCTGGGATTATGGAGGACTAGTTTATAGAAGTTAGTAAGTTAATGGCATGAAGTTAGTAAGTTAATGAAGGAGTTAATGACGGATTATTTAGGGTTATCAATAGAAATTTATAAAGGACTGGACTGTCCTTCGTTTAATGTATGACAATCGACTGATCCTGCCTAATTCCCTGACTGTGACCAATAATCTTCTCAAATTTTGGACGTGTTCCAAATGAGCAGAACAACACACATAATGTTGGTTAAAATATTCCTACCCCATCCCAAGCCCTGTTAATATTATTTCTATCTATTTGTCATGTTGAAGATTAATAAACACACACAATGAATATTCTGTAACGTTAATATAGCGGTGCTCGTTAAAAAAGACCGTCAAAAATACATTTCATGATTTTTTTGCGGTATCTCTCTCCGGCCCCGGCCGGAATGGAGAGTTTTGTGGCATATAAAATTTTCCAGGTGGTTGCTTCTCAACAGGACAACATAAGATCCCTTCCCTCCTTCACTTCTGGTGCTCGCTGATTGGTCGAGTGACGTCACAACGCTCGTGTCGTTGATTGGTCGGTGTGGGTAGTAGTTGCAATACGAGTTGATAGTCCAAGTTTTCCAGTAATAATTGCCATGATACTTGTAATATGGGTACCATATTATTATCAGGACGTTCTTGCTATGATTTATCGTCGAATGACCGGTCATACAGTCATGATCGTCAATGCTTGCGTAACTTTTCCGCCTTTGTTGAAGCCAAGAGGGTTTTCTTTTCTTTCAGTTCCCCCTAAACCGTTTTCTTTGGTTTACGAATCACAAAGCATGGTGGTGAATGTTATGTGGTTGTTCATGACGTTTTTTACCTTCGCTAATCCACCCATAAAGTTTCTTTGTTGGCGAAATTCATGTGAATTTGCAACTGGACGATCTTTAGACTTAGGAAATGAGCATGTGTGATGCATATAAGATGCACTGTGATGCTGGATGAGATGTATAAGGGCTTGTTCAGTGGTGTGAGGGTGTGAAGTTTTGATGCCTTCCTACCAAACTATTTTAATATCAGTTTTCGAATTCATTCGATTTCTTAGTCTGGTTTCTATAATTTTCTATATACGAGAGTGCCGTTAAAAACATGGAAATAACGTTTTCAGTAGTATGTCATAGTAATAAGTGAAGATTGGCAGGGTCGCAAAATTAAAACGCCATTCGATTTCCACTGTGGTGTGACTGGTAGGAGGGGTCAGGGTATGGAGGCCATCGTGACATCATCGTGAACCAATGAATGGGCAGCACAATGATATCATCGCCGACGAATCAGCGTGCAGCACAACTGAAGGAAGGGATCTTGTCCTATTGAGAAGGAATAGCATGCAAACGCTGATATGCCGTAAAACGCTGAATTCCGGGGTCAGAGATAATACAAAACAACACAGAATGTCGTTTTCTCGGTGATTCTTTCAACGAAGACCGCTATATGAAGGTCATCGAAGTTTCACAAAGTGTTATATAAATTGTGAATGTCCCAAATGGATAAAAATAATACAAACTGAGCTTGGGAATGCGTAGGATGAAGGATTCTGTGACCGTCATAGGTGTAAATGAGTATCATATCAGGATTATTTTTGTTCTTCATTCGAATTATAGAATACGTCCAAAATTAGAAGAGATTATTTGATCACACGCAGGGGATTAGGGTAGGATCAGGTGAAGGACATAAATTAAACAATGGATGGACCAGCTCTTCATTATTTCATATTAGTTACCCCCATTAATCCGTGATTTACCAAATTAATACTAGAAATGTGTAAATAGAAAGTCCTCAGTATCCAGCTCATATTCTAATATAACTCCCTCACTATCGCAGCCCCTCTCCCAGCAAGCCATCCCCTCTCTCAGCATCCGACCCATTCCTAGCATCCTTACCCATCTCCCAGCATCTGTTTCCATTTCCTAAGATCAGTGTCTTTCTCTTAGCTCTCTACTTCTTTACCGATCATTCCTCCTGATCTACCAGTATCTCCACCCAACTTCCAGTATCTCTACCGATCCACTAGCATCCCCACCCATCTCCCAGCCTCCCTAACGGTCTACCAGCAACCCCACTCATATCTTAGCATCTCAATCGATTTATCAGCATCCCCACCCATCTCCCAACCTCCCTACCGGCCAGCATCCCTATCCATATATTAACATCTCTACAGATTTATCAGCATTCCCACCTATCTCTCAGCTTCACTACCGACCTCCCAGCATCCCTGCCCATCTCCCAGCATCCCAACCCATCTCCCAGCACCATCACCCTTCAACCAGCATCTCTACCCATCTCCAAGCACCCCTACCTATGTCCCAGCATCCCTACCTCTCTCCCACCATTCATACCCCATCTCCCAGCATCCATACCTATCTTCCTGCATCCAATGTCTCATTCTCAGCACACGTACGCCATTCGTTACCGGTATTTCCACTTCTCTTGCTGACAGTACCACTACAACCACCACAATCAACACTACTACTTCAACTACTACTGCTACGACAAGTATAGCAACAAATCATAAGGTTATATTACTACAGCTGCTGCTGCTGCTACTACTACAACAGCAACTAAACCAAAATGAATACCACTGCTACAACTACAACTACTTCCGCTAATACTACTGCTGAATCGTGACGCTAAGAGTGAGATACGGATGCTAGTCTCGGGCTAGGGATGCTGGCAGAGTGGTAGGAATGCTGACAGAGAGCAAGAGCAGTGTCAGCTTGGTAGGGATGCTGGATGACAGGTAGGGATGCTGGGAGAGGTAAGTATGTAGACAGCAGGGTAGGGATGCTGGCAGGGATGTAGTGACGTGTTAGCTTGATCAGGATGTTGGATGATGGGTAAGGATGCTGTTAAAGAGATAAGGATACAGGCAGTAGGGTAGGGATGCTGTGTGACGAGTATGGTTTCTGGGAAAGAGGTAAGGATGCAAACAGCAAAGTAGAGGTGCTGTCAGGATGCAAAGAGCGAAGTAGGGGTGCTGGCAGAGAGGTAAGGATGTAGACAGCAGGGTAGGGATGCTGGAGGTATGGTAATGATACTGAGAGAAGGGTATGGATGCTGAGAGAGGGGTAAGGATACTGAGAAAGGGGTCTGGATGTTGTGTGAGATGATGGGATGCTGTGAAAAAGGAAAGAATTCTGTGAGAAGGGTATGGATGGTATGTAAGTAATGTGAATTCTCCTAGAAGGATATGGACTCTGTGTGGGATGTATGAATGCTGTGAGAAGGCTGTGGATGGTGTGAGAGGAGGGGTATGGATGCTATGAGATGGGTATGGATGCTCTGAGGCCGGTATGGGTGCTGTTAGAGGGATTTGGATGCTGTCAGAGGCATGTGGATGCTGTGAGGAAATTGTAGATGCTGTGACAGTGGCTTGGCCATGTGGAGAGCGCGAGACTGACGAGGAGAGTTTATTTGAGTGAGTGGCAGGTGGGAGATGGAAGGGGAGACCAAAGATTAGGTGGAGGCATGGCGTGGAGAGGTATATGTGAGAGGGGTGTGTGAGCTGGCAGCAGGGCAGTGGATGGATGGGAGACAGGGCGACATGAAGGCGATTTGTTTGTGGCCACCCCTTTCGGGTTTAAAGCGTCTGGCAATAATAAGATAGACAGACAGGGAGGGATCTGGATACTGTGAAAGGGATAAGGATGGTGTGAGAGGGATTTGGTTGCCGAGGAAGGGGTAAGGGATTTTTGGAGAGAGATGTTGGGAGTGGGGTGCGGATGGTAAGAGACGGATGACAGTGCTGGGTGACAGGAGTGGATGCTAGTAGAGATAATGATTCAGACAGGAGGGTATGGATGCTTGCAGAGAGGTAAGGATGCAGACAGTAGGGCAGGGATGGTCGGGGAATGATAATTATAATCAGAGACGAGTTGGGATGTCGAGAGATGGATATGGATTATGGGAGAGGGGTAAGGATGCTGCGAGTGGGGTTGTAATATTACGAGCGGGTTTGGGATGCTGTCAGTGGGGTAGGGATGCTGAGAGCGCGGTAGGGGATGCTGGGTGAGTGGTAGGGATGCTGAAGGGTTGAGATACTTGGAACAGGGTGTTATGCTGATAGATAGGTTTGGATATTGAGATAGGTCATTGATACTGGAAAATACGCTGGGATTATGGAGGACTAGTTTATAGAAGTTAGTAAGTTAATGGCATGAAGTTAGTAAGTTAATGAAGGAGTTAATGACGGATTATTTAGGGTTATCAATAGAAATTTATAAAGGACTGGACTGTCCTTCGTTTAATGTATGACAATCGACTGATCCTGCCTAATTCCCTGACTGTGACCAATAATCTTCTCAAATTTTGGACGTGTTCCAAATGAGCAGAACAACACACATAATGTTGGTTAAAATATTCCTACCCCATCCCAAGCCCTGTTAATATTATTTCTATCTATTTGTCATGTTGAAGATTAATAAACACACACAATGAATATTCTGTAACGTTAATATAGCGGTGCTCGTTAAAAAAGACCGTCAAAAATACATTTCATGATTTTTTTGCGGTATCTCTCTCCGGCCCCGGCCGGAATGGAGAGTTTTGTGGCATATAAAATTTTCCAGGTGGTTGCTTCTCAACAGGACAACATAAGATCCCTTCCCTCCTTCACTTCTGGTGCTCGCTGATTGGTCGAGTGACGTCACAACGCTCGTGTCGTTGATTGGTCGGTGTGGGTAGTAGTTGCAATACGAGTTGATAGTCCAAGTTTTCCAGTAATAATTGCCATGATACTTGTAATATGGGTACCATATTATTATCAGGACGTTCTTGCTATGATTTATCGTCGAATGACCGGTCATACAGTCATGATCGTCAATGCTTGCGTAACTTTTCCGCCTTTGTTGAAGCCAAGAGGGTTTTCTTTTCTTTCAGTTCCCCCTAAACCGTTTTCTTTGGTTTACGAATCACAAAGCATGGTGGTGAATGTTATGTGGTTGTTCATGACGTTTTTTACCTTCGCTAATCCACCCATAAAGTTTCTTTGTTGGCGAAATTCATGTGAATTTGCAACTGGACGATCTTTAGACTTAGGAAATGAGCATGTGTGATGCATATAAGATGCACTGTGATGCTGGATGAGATGTATAAGGGCTTGTTCAGTGGTGTGAGGGTGTGAAGTTTTGATGCCTTCCTACCAAACTATTTTAATATCAGTTTTCGAATTCATTCGATTTCTTAGTCTGGTTTCTATAATTTTCTATATACGAGAGTGCCGTTAAAAACATGGAAATAACGTTTTCAGTAGTATGTCATAGTAATAAGTGAAGATTGGCAGGGTCGCAAAATTAAAACGCCATTCGATTTCCACTGTGGTGTGACTGGTAGGAGGGGTCAGGGTATGGAGGCCATCGTGACATCATCGTGAACCAATGAATGGGCAGCACAATGATATCATCGCCGACGAATCAGCGTGCAGCACAACTGAAGGAAGGGATCTTGTCCTATTGAGAAGGAATAGCATGCAAACGCTGATATGCCGTAAAACGCTGAATTCCGGGGTCAGAGATAATACAAAACAACACAGAATGTCGTTTTCTCGGTGATTCTTTCAACGAAGACCGCTATATGAAGGTCATCGAAGTTTCACAAAGTGTTATATAAATTGTGAATGTCCCAAATGGATAAAAATAATACAAACTGAGCTTGGGAATGCGTAGGATGAAGGATTCTGTGACCCTCATAGGTGTAAATGAGTATCATATCAGCATTATTTTTGTTCTTCATTCGAATTATAGAATACGTCCAAAATTAGAAGAGATTATTTGATCACACGCAGGGGATTAGGGTAGGATCAGGTGAAGGACATAAATTAAACAATGGATGGACCAGCTCTTCATTATTTCATATTAGTTACCCCCATTAATCCGTGATTTACCAAATTAATACTAGAAATGTGTAAATAGAAAGTCCTCAGTATCCAGCTCATATTCTAATATAACTCCCTCACTATCGCAGCCCCTCTCCCAGCAAGCCATCCCCTCTCTCAGCATCCGACCCATTCCTAGCATCCTTACCCATCTCCCAGCATCTGTTTCCATTTCCTAAGATCAGTGTCTTTCTCTTAGCTCTCTACTTCTTTACCGATCATTCCTCCTGATCTACCAGTATCTCCACCCAACTTCCAGTATCTCTACCGATCCACTAGCATCCCCACCCATCTCCCAGCCTCCCTAACGGTCTACCAGCAACCCCACTCATATCTTAGCATCTCAATCGATTTATCAGCATCCCCACCCATCTCCCAACCTCCCTACCGGCCAGCATCCCTATCCATATATTAACATCTCTACAGATTTATCAGCATTCCCACCTATCTCTCAGCTTCACTACCGACCTCCCAGCATCCCTGCCCATCTCCCAGCATCCCAACCCATCTCCCAGCACCATCACCCTTCAACCAGCATCTCTACCCATCTCCAAGCACCCCTACCTATGTCCCAGCATCCCTACCTCTCTCCCACCATTCATACCCCATCTCCCAGCATCCATACCTATCTTCCTGCATCCAATGTCTCATTCTCAGCACACGTACGCCATTCGTTACCGGTATTTCCACTTCTCTTGCTGACAGTACCACTACAACCACCACAATCAACACTACTACTTCAACTACTACTGGTACGACAAGTATAGCAACAAATCATAAGGTTATATTACTACAGCTGCTGCTGCTGCTACTACTACAACAGCAACTAAACCAAAATGAATACCACTGCTACAACTACAACTACTTCCGCTAATACTACTGCTGAATCGTGACGCTAAGAGTGAGATACGGATGCTAGTCTCGGGCTAGGGATGCTGGCAGAGTGGTAGGAATGCTGACAGAGAGCAAGAGCAGTGTCAGCTTGGTAGGGATGCTGGATGACAGGTAGGGATGCTGGGAGAGGTAAGTATGTAGACAGCAGGGTAGGGATGCTGGCAGGGATGTAGTGACGTGTTAGCTTGATCAGGATGTTGGATGATGGGTAAGGATGCTGTTAAAGAGATAAGGATACAGGCAGTAGGGTAGGGATGCTGTGTGACGAGTATGGTTTCTGGGAAAGAGGTAAGGATGCAAACAGCAAAGTAGAGGTGCTGTCAGGATGCAAAGAGCGAAGTAGGGGTGCTGGCAGAGAGGTAAGGATGTAGACAGCAGGGTAGGGATGCTGGAGGTATGGTAATGATACTGAGAGAAGGGTATGGATGCTGAGAGAGGGGTAAGGATACTGAGAAAGGGGTCTGGATGTTGTGTGAGATGATGGGATGCTGTGAAAAAGGAAAGAATTCTGTGAGAAGGGTATGGATGGTATGTAAGTAATGTGAATTCTCCTAGAAGGATATGGACTCTGTGTGGGATGTATGAATGCTGTGAGAAGGCTGTGGATGGTGTGAGAGGAGGGGTATGGATGCTATGAGATGGGTGTGGATGCTCTGAGGCCGGTATGGGTGCTGTTAGAGGGATTTGGATGCTGTCAGAGGCATGTGGATGCTGTGAGGAAATTGTAGATGCTGTGACAGTGGCTTGGCCATGTGGAGAGCGCGAGACTGACGAGGAGAGTTTATTTGAGTGAGTGGCAGGTGGGAGATGGAAGGGGAGACCAAAGATTAGGTGGAGGCATGGCGTGGAGAGGTATATGTGAGAGGGGTGTGTGAGCTGGCAGCAGGGCAGTGGATGGATGGGAGACAGGGCGACATGAAGGCGATTTGTTTGTGGCCACCCCTTTCGGGTTTAAAGCGTCTGGCAATAATAAGATAGACAGACAGGGAGGGATCTGGATACTGTGAAAGGGATAAGGATGGTGTGAGAGGGATTTGGTTGCCGAGGAAGGGGTAAGGGATTTTTGGAGAGAGATGTTGGGAGTGGGGTGCGGATGGTAAGAGACGGATGACAGTGCTGGGTGACAGGAGTGGATGCTAGTAGAGATAATGATTCAGACAGGAGGGTATGGATGCTTGCAGAGAGGTAAGGATGCAGACAGTAGGGCAGGGATGGTCGGGGAATGATAATTATAATCAGAGACGAGTTGGGATGTCGAGAGATGGATATGGATTATGGGAGAGGGGTAAGGATGCTGCGAGTGGGGTTGTAATATTACGAGCGGGTTTGGGATGCTGTCAGTGGGGTAGGGATGCTGAGAGCGCGGTAGGGGATGCTGGGTGAGTGGTAGGGATGCTGAAGGGTTGAGATACTTGGAACAGGGTGTTATGCTGATAGATAGGTTTGGATATTGAGATAGGTCATTGATACTGGAAAATACGCTGGGATTATGGAGGACTAGTTTATAGAAGTTAGTAAGTTAATGGCATGAAGTTAGTAAGTTAATGAAGGAGTTAATGACGGATTATTTAGGGTTATCAATAGAAATTTATAAAGGACTGGACTGTCCTTCGTTTAATGTATGACAATCGACGGATCCTGCCTAATTCCCTGACTGTGACCAATAATCTTCTCAAATTTTGGACGTGTTCCAAATGAGCAGAACAACACACATAATGTTGGTTAAAATATTCCTACCCCATCCCAAGCCCTGTTAATATTATTTCTATCTATTTGTCATGTTGAAGATTAATAAACACACACAATGAATATTCTGTAACGTTAATATAGCGGTGCTCGTTAAAAAAGACCGTCAAAAATACATTTCATGATTTTTTTGCATGCTATTCCGATACAGGCCGGAATGGAGAGTTTTGTGGCATATAAAATTTTCTAGGTGGTTGCTTCTCAACAGGACAACATAAGATCCCTTCCCTCCTTCACTTCCGGTGCTCGCTGATTGGTCGAGTGACGTCACAACGCTCGTGTCGTTGATTGGTCGGTGTGGGTAGTAGTTGCAACACGAGTTGATAGTCCAAGTTTTCCAGTAATAATTGCCATGATACTTGTAATATGGGTACCATATTATTATCAGGACGTTCTTGCTATGATTTATCGTCGAATGACCGGTCATACAGTCATGATCGTCAATGCTTGCGTAACTTTTCCGCCTTTGTTGAAGCCAAGAGGGTTTTCTTTTCTTTCAGTCCCCCGTAAACCGTTTTCTTTGGTTTACGAATCACAAAGCATGGCGGTGAATGTTATGTGGTTGTTTATGACGTTTTTTGCCTTCGCTAATCCACCCATAAAGTTTCTTTGTTGGCGAAATTCATGTGAATTTGCAACTGGACGATCTTTAGACTTAGGAAATGAGCATGTGTGATGCATATAAGATGCACTGTGATGCTGGATGAGATGTATAAGGGCTTGTTCAGTGGTGTGAGGGTGTGAAGTTTTGATGCCTTCCTACCAAACTATTTTAATATCAGTTTTCGAATTCATTCGATTTCTTAGTCTGGTTTCTATAATTTTCTATATACGAGAGTGCCGTTAAAAACATGGAAATAACGTTTTCAGTAGTATGTCATAGTAATAAGTGAAGATTGGCAGGGTCGCAAAATTAAAACGCCATTCGATTTCCACTGTGGTGTGACTGGTAGGAGGGGTCAGGGTATGGAGGCCATCGTGACATCATCGTGAACCAATGAATGGGCAGCACAATGATATCATCGCCGACGAATCAGCGTGCAGCACAACTGAAGGAAGGGATCTTGTCCTATTGAGAAGGAATAGCATGCAAACGCTGATATGCCGTAAAACGCTGAATTCCGGGGTCAGAGATAATACAAAACAACACAGAATGTCGTTTTCTCGGTGATTCTTTCAACGAAGACCGCTATATGAAGGTCATCGAAGTTTCACAAAGTGTTATATAAATTGTGAATGTCCCAAATGGATAAAAATAATACAAACTGAGCTTGGGAATGCGTAGGATGAAGGATTCTGTGACCCTCATAGGTGTAAATGAGTATCATATCAGCATTATTTTTGTTCTTCATTCGAATTATAGAATACGTCCAAAATTAGAAGAGATTATTTGATCACACGCAGGGGATTAGGGTAGGATCAGGTGAAGGACATAAATTAAACAATGGATGGACCAGCTCTTCATTATTTCATATTAGTTACCCCCATTAATCCGTGATTTACCAAATTAATACTAGAAATGTGTAAATAGAAAGTCCTCAGTATCCAGCTCATATTCTAATATAACTCCCTCACTATCGCAGCCCCTCTCCCAGCAAGCCATCCCCTCTCTCAGCATCCGACCCATTCCTAGCATCCTTACCCATCTCCCAGCATCTGTTTCCATTTCCTAAGATCAGTGTCTTTCTCTTAGCTCTCTACTTCTTTACCGATCATTCCTCCTGATCTACCAGTATCTCCACCCAACTTCCAGTATCTCTACCGATCCACTAGCATCCCCACCCATCTCCCAGCCTCCCTAACGGTCTACCAGCAACCCCACTCATATCTTAGCATCTCAATCGATTTATCAGCATCCCCACCCATCTCCCAACCTCCCTACCGGCCAGCATCCCTATCCATATATTAACATCTCTACAGATTTATCAGCATTCCCACCTATCTCTCAGCTTCACTACCGACCTCCCAGCATCCCTGCCCATCTCCCAGCATCCCAACCCATCTCCCAGCACCATCACCCTTCAACCAGCATCTCTACCCATCTCCAAGCACCCCTACCTATGTCCCAGCATCCCTACCTCTCTCCCACCATTCATACCCCATCTCCCAGCATCCATACCTATCTTCCTGCATCCAATGTCTCATTCTCAGCACACGTACGCCATTCGTTACCGGTATTTCCACTTCTCTTGCTGACAGTACCACTACAACCACCACAATCAACACTACTACTTCAACTACTACTGGTACGACAAGTATAGCAACAAATCATAAGGTTATATTACTACAGCTGCTGCTGCTGCTACTACTACAACAGCAACTAAACCAAAATGAATACCACTGCTACTACTACAACTACTTCCGCTAATACTACTGCTGAATCGTGACGCTAAGAGTGAGATACGGATGCTAGTCTCGGGCTAGGGATGCTGGCAGAGTGGTAGGAATGCTGACAGAGAGCAAGAGCAGTGTCAGCTTGGTAGGGATGCTGGATGACAGGTAGGGATGCTGGGAGAGGTAAGTATGTAGACAGCAGGGTAGGGATGCTGGCAGGGATGTAGTGACGTGTTAGCTTGATCAGGATGTTGGATGATGGGTAAGGATGCTGTTAAAGAGATAAGGATACAGGCAGTAGGGTAGGGATGCTGTGTGACGAGTATGGTTTCTGGGAAAGAGGTAAGGATGCAAACAGCAAAGTAGAGGTGCTGTCAGGATGCAAAGAGCGAAGTAGGGGTGCTGGCAGAGAGGTAAGGATGTAGACAGCAGGGTAGGGATGCTGGAGGTATGGTAATGATACTGAGAGAAGGGTATGGATGCTGAGAGAGGGGTAAGGATACTGAGAAAAGGGTCTGGATGTTGTGTGAGATGATGGGATGCTGTGAAAAAGGAAAGAATTCTGTGAGAAGGGTATGGATGGTATGTAAGTAATGTGAATTCTCCTAGAAGGATATGGACTCTGTGTGGGATGTATGAATGCTGTGAGAAGGCTGTGGATGGTGTGAGAGGAGGGGTATGGATGCTATGAGATGGGTGTGGATGCTCTGAGGCCGGTATGGGTGCTGTTAGAGGGATTTGGATGCTGTCAGAGGCATGTGGATGCTGTGAGGAAATTGTAGATGCTGTGACAGTGGCTTGGCCATGTGGAGAGCGCGAGACTGACGAGGAGAGTTTATTTGAGTGAGTGGCAGGTGGGAGATGGAAGGGGAGACCAAAGATTAGGTGGAGGCATGGCGTGGAGAGGTATATGTGAGAGGGGTGTGTGAGCTGGCAGCAGGGCAGTGGATGGATGGGAGACAGGGCGACATGAAGGCGATTTGTTTGTGGCCACCCCTTTCGGGTTTAAAGCGTCTGGCAATAATAAGATAGACAGACAGGGAGGGATCTGGATACTGTGAAAGGGATAAGGATGGTGTGAGAGGGATTGGGTTGCCGAGGAAGGGGTAAGGGATTTTTGGAGAGAGATGTTGGGAGTGGGGTACGGATGGTAAGAGACGGATGACAGTGCTGGGTGACAGGAGTGGATGCTAGTAGAGATAATGATTCAGACAGGAGGGTATGGATGCTTGCAGAGAGGTAAGGATGCAGACAGTAGGGCAGGGATGGTCGGGGAATGATAATTATAATCAGAGACGAGTTGGGATGTCGAGAGATGGATATGGATTATGGGAGAGGGGTAAGGATGCTGCGAGTGGGGTTGTAATATTACGAGCGGGTTTGGGATGCTGTCAGTGGGGTAGGGATGCTGAGAGCGCGGTAGGGGATGCTGGGTGAGTGGTAGGGATGCTGAAGGGTTGAGATACTTGGAACAGGGTGTTATGCTGATAGATAGGTTTGGATATTGAGATAGGTCATTGATACTGGAAAATACGCTGGGATTATGGAGGACTAGTTTATAGAAGTTAGTAAGTTAATGGCATGAAGTTAGTAAGTTAATGAAGGAGTTAATGACGGATTATTTAGGGTTATCAATAGAAATTTATAAAGGACT
>NW_027642592.1:0-120661 GCF_032717465.1 Coenobita brevimanus | reverse complement strand
TGGGACCAGGCTAATGCCAAAAAATCAAAATTGCCGAATTATCAAAAACCCTACCCTCTCAATACCTTATATGTTTCGGTGAACACTATCATCACTACTCATATCATTACAAATGTGCTTGGAGAGAGTACTGTATACTGTTTGATACTGTACAATACTGTAATGAATACAGTACTATACATGAATATGAAAAATAAAGAAATTAGTGAATATACTGTATATAAATGTAATGGTACAGTAGGCCTACAAGTTCACATGCACTTACCTAAACTTATAGTAGGTTCCTTAATTACATATGTACAATAGAAGGGGTTGATTGGACTCTGCTACTGATGGAAGAAGTCCCCAGCAGTAGAGGATCCTCATGGAGAATTTCAAGACTGACGAAAAAAATCGGAACATCTGCTGAATGATGAGAGATTTTCGTAAATGGGACTATTTCTCAAAACTGCCGAAATGTCAGATTTGCTGGGGAATTGGATGCCGAAGAATTGGACTTTTACTGTAATATTGTTTGTGTTTTGATATGAATAATATCCAAACAAAAATAATCTTCACCTTGACCGCTTTGCAGTCACAGTGTGCTGTTACTACCACACCATCATGTGACGTCATGAATGTAGTGCTGCCTACTTCTTCCTTAGCCAGTATCATTCATTTTCTGTGCCTGCCCTCCTCTTTTCCTATATTTCCCATCTTTCCTGTCACTTCTTGTTGCTCTTCTTTCCTTTACAGGTGGCTTTACATTGAGTGACAAGCCAAATGGTTTCCTGTAAGCCAAGAAACCGTTTACAACACTGGGTGGCAACCATATAACCAACCCATACGTTCTCCCTACGTGTCAACAAGTGGGTTGGTGGAGGGTTAGTGCCCCTCCCCGTAAAACCAATAACTCAAAGTCAAATGGCCACCCCTTACAGGATTATGGTGTCTGGCAATAGATAGATAGATAGACCATTCAGACCTAGCTGTCTCTGATTGTGTACGACACTACGGCAAAACAATGATCTGTATTTAACAATCTTTGTTCGGTAAAAGCCATGACACCTGGGAAATTGCCGAACAGCATGGTGTTTTGCTTTAATGAAGTATCGGCTTTAACATCAGGGGTCTGGTACCAGTTAGTTCATTAAATCGAGGGTGTGCAGCACTGTATACAGTATATATATACTGTATACCATCTTCATCATCCTGTATACAGTAGAACCCCGGAATTCGTACACAATTCTCTCCTGGAGGCTGTACGAGTTGCAGAATCATGTTTGAAAACCAGAATCATTTTTTTCCATAAGAAACAATGTATTTTGCGCATTTAATCTTTACATTAAACCTTTAAAATAAAGACTTATACAATGTATATTATATAAATTAAAATTTCACTGCATCTTACCAAGGTCCTGAGGAGAGCTGATGGCTTAAGTGGATGCATATGGAGAGGAGGAGGAGGGGTTTTAGTTTTTTGGAAGGGGAGTCACCTTCCATGAAAACTGTGAGGAAACTGCCCTTCTGGTGTTTTTTCTCTTTTCTGTCTCTCTGGACGAGGAGATGCTTGGGGCTGGGGAGATGCTTGAGAGGTTGGGGCATTTCTGTTCTCACTGCTTTTCTTTTAGCAGTCCAGCTGACTCACTGATCTTCTTAAGGGGCCCATGATTATGTACATTTTTCTAACGAAAATATACTTAATTTATCACAGTGTTTAATGGAGCTTGTATGACTGATGCATAGCTGTCGGAAGAGAAAGCGAGGGAAGGACACTAACCAGCTTGTGGTAAGCACAGAGCTGGTCTACAGTATGGCTCTGCCATAACTTAGCTTCTTTCCACTTCATTGCAAAGTAAGACAGTATACATAACTAAGGTTGTACAGCCCTTCCATAGCACTTCTTTGTAACTAGCACCATAATCTAGTGTTAATCTCTTTGTTACAGCTTATTTTTTCTATAACAGCAATAGTATGGTTCTACACCATTTCATAGCACTCTTATTATGACTTGCTCTATATTCAATTGTTAATCTCATTGATACTGATCAAAATGCAAGATGGAGATGGCAGTTTTAGGCCATAAGATAAGATAGGCAGAATACATATAGGCCTGGTTAGAGTGAATAAGCAAAGTTGCACTGAGTAAGAATAACAAAAGTTCATAATTCTATCACCTTTTGTACTTATTATTTCCTTGTTTCTGGATCCACCACATAGCCACACCTGTCTTTAAGTGGAAAAAAAGGGCCAAGAAGATGGTAATGATGATTGTGATTTTAATGGTGATGATGATGATGATGTTTCTCACTAAAGATAATAATATAGGAGAATAAAAATTTCTTTCTGATCACCTTTAGCAACTTCCAAAACATATCTTTAGCATCTTCCAGTACTGTATGATAGACAGCATATATGAATATTGCCATTTGAGTTGTATGGTCTCGCTGCAGCTTAGGAGACTTCCTGGTACTCATACTCATTTATTTAATTTGCACAGTACATTACACTCAAATATACAGTGGTATTGTAATAACCGAACTGAAACTTAACAAATTAATCACTGGTCTGAAGGCCAAGATTCGATCTCAGACCCTCGTGCTTGGAAATACACGCACACGATTACCACTGAGCCAAAGACAAGGTGGTCCCCTCTTTGCATCTAGGCAGTGCGGGCTTTTATACACCCCGTTACAGTACGTCATTCATGTCTTTATTATTGATGTATGCACTGCTTACATAACATGAATATTGATGTCATCTTTTTTTCAAAAGTGAACTAGTAAAGGAAGAGGTGCTAAAAGGCATCCCAAGCTGATAATACAGTACTTGCCCTTGTGGCCACACTCTTGTGGGCTTAAGAGACTTTTTGACATCTCTGTCAGCCTAATGTTCTCTTTTTATGTTTTATAATTTTAATATGGATATTGTTTGCATACAAGGCAGTGTGAAGATGCTCTGTTTAGCTTCATTAGTTATACCATAAAATTATTCCCTTGTACCAAAGGAAAAGGGGAAAAAGAAAGTGTGTGGTACATCATTAGGGGCATTTGTCTTCTCTTAGTATAATAGGAAAAGTGTATGGTAGGATACTTATAGACAGAGTTAGAGAAAAAGAACAGGGAATTTATGAGGAGAAGGGGGTGTGGAGTTGAGAGGCGTGGCAGTGAAATGGCGGGGGACAGGGCTGACTTGGAGGCGATTTGTTTTTGGCCACCCTAAACGGGATTTAGAGGGCGTCTGGCAATAGATAGATAGATAGATTTCTGTAAATCACAGAGTTAATCAAGTAAGTAATGACAATTCTGCATATAACCAGAGTTTGCAGATATATGTCATTGTGTTGTAAGTGTACAGTATATATAGTACTGTACAGCAGGGAAGAAAGGTTGCTGGTTCTTTGAAAGCAGTGATAAGAAACAGGGAAGTGAGCTTGGAAGTGAAAAAGTTACTACATGACAGTATTGTGATACCAACTCTAACGTACGGAAGTGAAGCTTGGACGTTGTTGGAAGGACACAAGTCAAGAGTGAGAGCAGTGGAAATGAGTTATTTAAGAGGAGCCTGTGGAGTCACATGGAGAGACAGGCTGACGAATGAGGATATAAAGAGGAGCGTTGTGGTGTTGATGTGGATGTGATAGGAATCGTTATGAGTGGAACATACTGAGGTGGTTTGTGGCCATGTGGAGAGGTTGGCGGGTCAATGACTGACGAAGAGAGTGTATGTGAGTGAGGTGGAGGGGGAAAGAGGGAGGGGGAGGCCGAGGATGAGATGGAGGGAGGGGGTGGAGAGGTATATGAGAGAGGGGTGTGTGAGTTGGGAGCAGGGCAGTGAAATGGCGGGGGACAGGGCGATTTGGAGGCGTATTTGTTTGTGGCCACCCCAAACGGGGACTGAGGCGTCTGGCAATAGATAGATAGATAGACTATGTTTTTTTGCTTAATTTTTCCAGTTGGATACAATATTTTGTATATATGCTGTACAGTATATCAGGCATGTTTAATTATGAATGACTGTGTATGACAAGACTTATGTAACTACCCTGTACTGGTGTGTGACAAGAAAAAGATGTTGATCAGTAGTTACGGTACCAGCTTTTCCTCTTAACACCTTTGGTCAGGTGACATTTTTATTGTATTCTTGCTAAAACTAGACAAATTTATTAATGCAGCATATTTTAACCTTTGGCAAAGGGCTGAAGGTATACGTTGTTTGCCTTCCACTGTGAAAAAGTGTTGCCTTGGCTAAATAACATCATCTAGGGCTAGCAGAAACATAAAGTACATCACTGGAGTGAAAGTGTTAATAGGTAATGATATTATTGCAGGTTGTGGATGATGGTGAGCCTGACCGTCTGTATAGCGTAATTGATGTGGAGTGCCGAGGACATGACCCAGCGGTGCTACCATCATACCTCACCTTCCTCTCCACCGCTGCATCTCACCTCGGAAGTACAGTTCAGGACATGTTAGTTCAACCTACTTTTTGTCTTATTAACCATATGTGACACATCAGGCTTTAAATATGAGATGTAGTTGGGGTTTATTGCATACAGAATACCATTCAAGTGTGAGTGATATAATGACTCTTGCTTTAATTATCTAAATTAATTAGCCCATCCCAGGCCTCTGTGCTCCTGATGGGGGAGGAGAAGATTGCATAACAGAGACATAGGTGGGTGGAGGGTTGGTCTTACTACTTTTCCACCCCTCTCTTGGCATCTCCTCATTCCAAGTGTTCCATAGCATCTCCAATTTCATATCATTTATAATTCATTGCAGCTTCTCCATCCATCCATTATGTTAAGGATCATACCTTACCCTAGCAGCCATGTGGGAAAAAAGGTCAGTCATCATCATCATCCAGACCTCCTTTCCCACCCTAGGGCAGAGTGCACAGTAACAACGTCCAGACAGGACAAATTTGCCCGATCCAATGGGCCACGCTTCGATTCGCTCACCATTCAAGCCCCCGATATCCTGGCTCTATCTGATATGTCAAAAACATTATGTAAATGAACTACATCATATGTGCTTAAGTTGCAAAAATATCAGTGCAGTTTTTTTTAAGCAATCCTTTGGTGAACATAAAAAGTTGATAAATACCAACTTCCATGAATAACATCCAAAGAAACACTGGAGAATGAGGAAGCAAAACTCAGAGCCCTTAAACACACACATTCTCTCTCTCTCTCTCTCTCTCTCTCTTTATGTGCCCATTGTCTTGACACTGTGACCCTCTTTTACTTAGGCTCATTCCTTCCTGTTAATCATAAGTCCACTTCATTGTCTTCCACCCCAAGCCTCATTTATACGTAACCTTTCCATATGGCTTCGTCCTTTTATAGTTTGTTCTTGTTACCTTCAGATGGTTTTATTCAACATGGTAAACATATCTCTACCAACCCCCATCCTAAATCTTGCCGTAGCTGAATGTAAATGTCTTTAAGTCCACTTCATTGTCTTCCACCCCAAGCCTCATTTATACGTAACCTTTCCATATGGCTTCGTCCTTTTATAGTTTGTTCTTGTTACCTTCAGATGGTTTTATTCAACATGGTAAACATATCTCTACCAACCCCCATCCTAAATCTTGCCCTAGCTGAATGTAAATGTCTTTAAGTCCACTTCATTGTCTTCCACCCCAAGCCTCATTTATACGTAACCTTTCCATATGGCTTCGTCCTTTTATAGTTTGTTCTTGTTACCTTCAGATGGTTTTATTCAACATGGTAAACATATCTCTACCAACCCCCATCCTAAATCTTGCCCTAGCTGAATGTAAATGTCTTTAGGCAGAAGAAATACTGTAATACAAACAATATGTAATCGTAGAGACTTGGTGACTAATTTTTACACACCTTCATTGTCTTTGTAACATTTTCTGGGTAGTGGATAAAGGTTGTTAGCTAAAGATAGGCAGTAGATTAGTCTTATACCTACCTTATTCAGTAGCATTGTAATTGTGGCAGTATCACCATCATTTTAGAGCAGTTTTTTTGCAGTCACATAGGGTGGGAAAATGTTTAAGAGGGCTGTTGCATCTGTGTTGTGCCAAGGAGAAAGAAATCTTGAGGTAGAATTATAGGCATAAATATTGATACATTTCAATACTATAAATCAGTAGGATAAATAATGACAAAGGGGGAGGGGGCACAGTACTTCCACACTCCTACTCTCACCTCTTTTGGTAGCTTCTTGTGAAACATGTGGAATTCATTGGTGGCATTTAGTCTCCTTTATCCCTAGGTTAAAAAAAAAAGTTTCAGTAATTACAGACTTGAAAACTCAGCTTCTCCCCACCAAGGCTGTAAGCCATAAGACAAAAGTTGAATCCTCTGTGTTGTTGTTGTTGTTGTTGTGAACTTGTGACCCCAGGTTTATCTGAATGTGATCTGGGTGGACTGTAGATTGAAACAGGATTTCTCTTACAGTTCACCATCCTCTTTTAGGGGGATTGGGATGGAGTTGAGAATGTTTGAATAACCAGGCAGTTTTTGCTATGTCAGTTCCACCATGTGAAGGTATCCAGCTGCAGGATCAAGCCTCCCTGTTTAACTGAAATATAGTTTAAGAAGTATCTGTATGCCTTTCCACAAGTAACTCTATAGCCCAATAGAGAAAAATATAAATCAGTATAAAAGCTTATATCTTTCACAGAGCTTGGCCCACAAAGCACATAAAACGGTGGACATTACTGAAGTCGGTGCACATCCACAAGAAACACCGAGTGCAGTATGAAGCCAGAACCCATTTCCTCACTTTATCACTCCCGCGCCTCACACAGTCTACTGCTACACCTACCTTGAGTATATCCAGCGTAATCTTCCAGAGGGTGTCGCTATGAAAGTTACCAGGGTGAGAACCATTTAAGCGTATTGTTGAAATGTGAATGTTTGATGAATGAAAGCCAGGGTGGTTGTGAACATTGTGCATCTGAGCTGAAGGTCAGGAATCATTATGCAATAAGTCCCCATTCCCTCCCCCTACCAAGTCCAAGTAAATTACATCTGGTGGTGCAATTAGTAGAGTGCCCTGGTCAGAGCATATTGTGGCATATGCTGTGGTTGAAGTCCAGGAGATGGCCAGGGGTTTTTCTGTCATGTTGAGGCACCAGGGGCTCTGGTCTGAATTAATGGTAGCCTAATCTCGGGTCCCTACACTTGGATGAAGGCAAAATGGGATTTGTCATTTTCTTCTAGTCGTGGGGGGATTATGATTGAAGAGTTGAGAGGAAGGATGGGACTGGAGTGCATTGGTGTTGTGATGAGGAGGGATGGATTGAGATGGTTTGGGCATGGGGAGTGGATGGAGAATGACAGTTGGGTGGGGAAGGTGAGAAGAGTGAACATCTGATGTAGGGTTGTAAGAGGTAGACCGAAAAAGACCGGGGATGAGGTAATTGAGTGTGACCCCAGGGATAAGGGACTGCATAGCGAGGCACTACCCAACCCAACATTGTAAATGGTTTCTTGGTTCACAAGAAACCATTTGGCCTGTCACGTAGTGTAGAGAGACCCGAAGGCAGTACTTCACTGAGTGAGTGGATGATGGGCGCTCCCATCTGTCGTGTAAGAAAATATTATTTGGTAATGAAATTGCTGGGCATTGGAGTGCATAGCTATGGAGTGTCAGGTGCCATGTCATGAACTTTAGAGTTATGAAGTGAAGCCAGTAAACAATACATACCAGAGTGCACTAAATTAGCAGAATCATTTCAAAAATTGAAATGTGTTTTATGACATTGTTTGATTTCTATTGAGGGTTCTCTTTTTGAAATGTTTGTTGGAAATTCCTGAGCTGTCTGTTACTGTACTTAGTAACTATCCTGCCTCCTAATGTAGTAAGTGAGTTGTTTATGACAGAAAAATTGTAGAGAACCCCCCCCCTCCACAGTTCAGCCAGACAATGTAAAACATATTTTGAAAATTGTATTTGATGGTCGGCTGAAACTTAATGCAGTACTTCCTGAGAAGCGTTGTTAATTATAAGGTGTCATGTTTTGTTATTTTTTACATTTCTAGGATCCTGCCTACCATTTTGGTGGTGGGAAATACAGTTAGGATGAGGATACATTTCTAGGCATAAGGAAGTCTTTTTAACATCTTGCAATTTTCCACCCACAACATAAGCCTTTGAGTAGCTGTGGTGAGTGGCAAGGTGTCTGGTGGTTAGAGCATTCCAGTTGGAGTGGCAGCCCTACATAGGTTTGATCCTTGAGAGGTGACTGGAGACTTTTCAGTCATGTAATACCATCAAGAGATGCAGGCAGGTCATCTGCTCTGTGACTTACACCCCAGAGGTATGGGAAGTATGCTGGTCATCTGCCCTCAAGTATACTTGACTCCAATAGCCTAGCCCCAGGCTCCCTACACCTTGAAGGCATTGATGTATAATTGGCTGTTGTTTTTTTACATTTCTATACTCTAGAATCCTACCCTCCATTTTTGTGATGGGAAATAGGGTCAGGATAATGATGAGGATAAATTTTTATGCATTAAGCATTTTCTTTTTAGCATTATAGAGTGTCTCACCCTAAACAAAACCCTTCAGATAGCTGCGGTGCAGTTGGTGATAAAGATTTGCATCATGTTTCACTCATACTCCTTTACACTGTCCTCAGCTGGCTAGTATTCTTTAACTGTGAGAGCCTTTGTCTGTTTCTGTGCTCAAATAGTTCACCTCTTCTGCTTTCCATTATTCTTGCTGGTTAAAATTCCTAAGATGTGAGATGCTTGGGGTGTTTTTCAGCCTTAATATTACACCTCCTCTGCTTGTCACTTTCTCTTTTTGCTAATATTCCTTAACTGAGAGTGGCTTGTTATGTTTCTTTGCCCTAATATTTCACCTCTTCATCTTGTCACTTTCCTCAGCAGGTTAGTATTCTTAAGCTGAGAGAGGCTTGTATGTTTCTCTGCCCTAATATTTCACTTCTCCTACTTCTCGCTTTCCTCTGCTGGCTGATATCCTAAACTGTGAGAGTTGTGGTATATTTTTCTGTCTGCACATGTTGCTTTTTTAATAATGCGTCAGGGAGGAAAGTGATGGACATGCCTAAGCGTGAAGGAGATGCAGTGGAAAAGGAGATAGACTTTTGCCCTTGACTGTGCATAAAACCTTGAGATTTTTTTAAATATGTAGATTTCTGGGTACAGCTGTGGCTCAGTGGGTTAGAGCGCTCCTCTCTGGCCGAAGGGTCGGAGGATCGAATCCACCCAAGGGTCATTGGTAGACATCAGGAAGGGCATCCAGTCATAAAATGCTACACGCTCCAATCCAAAGTCCTCTACCCAGGGGCAACGCCTTAGCCCTTCGGGGATACCTGGTGTAAAATCAAATTATTTTTTATTTTATTATTCTGGGTACTGTAGAATTCTTTTTAATGTTCAAGAGTTCCATACCGATCAGCAGAATCCTTTGAGTATCATTGGTATAGAATAATGCCTGTTTTTTTCTTTTTAAATATCTGCACATTATAGCCTCTCAGAGTTTACAATCCATAAGCAGAGTTCTTCATGTTGTGCTGGTAAAGGAAAACCTCCACATGTTGTTATTTATACTTTTTAGCATCTTAGGGTTCTGTTCTCTGTGGTTTTTCAGATTTTTAGCACCTCTTCCATAGAAATTTGTTATGCACAGAACACCTTAATATCCTCTTGTATATTATTGATGCAAATTATGCTGATAGGAAAGCAATATAAATAAAATAAAAAGAGGGATGTGTGTTTGTGTAAAGTGCCAGTTAAATCACTAAGGAAGAGGTGCTGTGAAGAGCCTCTGCCACTGATGATATACCCCTAGAGTTTCTAGCCCTAAGCAGAGTTCTTCAAGTAGCCAAAACATTTTCTTATCTGGTGGTGCTGCATTCCCAGCTGGAAGTACAAGGCAGCACTCACCTTTATCAGGGATCTCACTGCCTGTCCCCCACCACCCTCCTTCCTCACAGTGCAGAGTACATTTATGTGTAGTTGCCATCTTTCTATATGTGACAGTACAGATATGTTTATGTCCACCCTCATAGCTTATGGGGCAAAGTACAGGTGTGTTTATATGGGCCATCTTTCCTCTTGAGGCAGAGTATGTTTATGTCTGCCATCTTTAATTATGGAGAAGAATATATTCTGTATATTTATTTGTACTGTCTTTCATTATGGGGCATAGTAAATGTAGTGTTGTATGATTTTCTATTGATTATTTTTAAAAAATGGTAACAACAGGTATGTGGTTAGGCCAGACATACTTGCTAGTTTTCTTTGTGTTTTATTAATAATAATAATAATAATAAAACAGTATTAAAAAAAAGGAATGAGCCAAATGGTTGAAGCCTGCAAAGAAATTTCTCTTCTCGTCGAAAAAATAAACAAGAGAACCAAAATCAAGGTGTGTTATTTTGAGGTAATTGGACAAATTGGATGCACAAGAATTAAGGTTGTAGGCAGAGAGAAATTCATATTGTGGAAGAGTGTTCCAGAGTTGGCCCATTGCTTACATGAAAGCTTGAGAATATAGATTACTTCCTTTGTTGAAGAACTGGACAGAAAAGGTGACAGTGCATTGATAGATGAATACTTCACACCCATTGTACTTGGGGAAGGTTATAGTAGACATTTCAGAAAAGCAGCGATCAGTGAAAAGCAGTAGTAGGAGGATAGAGCTGCAACAATGTGAAGAGAAAGAGGTTGTGGGGAGTCAGTAAGGTATCTTAATGATTTACTTGTTACCAATTGATTTGATAATCTGAGATAGGCCACATTTTGCCCTTAGGCTGCTTGATGGATGCCCTGGCCTTAACCCTTTAATTGTAATGAATGCTTTCTTGGCCTTCTGTGAACTCTTTTTTTAGATTTTTCACATTTTTACCTTGTAGAGTGACTAGGTACTCTTTACAGTACACAGGTCCCTTTTCTAGGATTTTGAATAGCTTCTGGGACATGGTGTGTAGTAGGTAGTATAGTTATGTGTAGAAGAAGAGCTGCATCTATATGTTTAAGTGAATTTCTTTGTTACTTCCTTGAGGGCTTGTTTTTAGACTGACGAAGAGAGTGTATGTGAGTGAGGTGGAGGGGGAAAGAGGGAGGGGGAGGCCGAGGATGAGATGGAGAGATGGGGTGGAGAGGTATATGAGAGAGGGGGGTGTGAGTTGGGAGCAGGGGAGTGAAATGGCGGGGGACAGGGCGACCTGGAGGCGATTTGTTTGTGGCCACCCCAAACGGGATTGAGGCATCTGGCAATAGATAGATAGATAGACATTAACTCCATCACCCTCCTGTGACTCCCATTCAGGTGAATAAAAGCATATAACATTAGCTAGAATAGAATACAAGAGTTGTCAACTGTGAGAGGATACCAGTATTAATTTTATGGTTATGTACTCTCTCTCGGCTGAATAATGTTTGGCATTTGCTGGAATAAAGTACCAAAGTTGTCCTGATTAAGAGATGGCTAATATAGGAAAAGGCCAACCATATCTGCTAGGGAAGAAGAGAATGAAGCAGTCCATTGGTGAGGGAAGAAGGAAAAGGAAGAGGGGTGTAAGAGAGAGAGAGGGGAGGGGTATGTGAGAAAACAGTGTAGACTGGAGACATTTCTCCTGGTTATCCTTGTCAGTGGAGGGTTTGCAGTAGGGAGCAAGTGTCACAGATTATGATGATGGTAATGGTGATGAATATTCTCTGTGACCATCATCCACTCACTTGATGTAGTGCTGCCTACTTCCTTAGCTTTTATCATTCTTTTTCTGTGCCTGCCCTCCTCTCTTCCTATTTCTCCTATCTTTCCTGTCACTTCTTATGCCTTTTCTTTCCTTTACAGGTGGCTTTACATTGAGTGACAAGCCAAATGGTTTCCTGTAAGCCAAGAAACCATTTACAACGCTGGGTGGTAACCATATAACCAAACCATACGTGCTCCCTACGTGTCAACAAGTGGGTTGGTGGAGGGTTGGTGCCCCTCCCTGTAAAACAACTAACTCAGTGTCAAATGGCCACCCTTTACGGGATTATGGTGTCTGGCAATAGAAAAATAGAAATAGATAGATTTCTAATGCATGAGTGAAGTGTTTACTCTAACTTGTGCATACAGCCATACTTTGTATGGTTTGTTACTAACATCAGTGTATTGGATTGCAGTCAAGTAATTTATTTTTAATGCTGACATTGCCTAATATTGAATAGTTTTTGCTTTGCTAATGAGTGTATCATCCACAGCATGAACTCCAGAAGCTTCCCCAACATGTCAAACCATCATCAGAAGTGTCGGTTTGATCATCAGACGCCTGCATCATCACTGCTTCATCAGTAGGTTAGTAATGTATATATAGTTGTTGTTGTTTTAGTCCTTCATCCTGTCATGTTTTCAACTTTGGCCATTGCCCTTTTGCCTAACTGGTAACCACTATGTTCAGACAGTTTTGTGGATTTAGTAGATTGTATTGTACAAGATTACATAATGTAATTTGTGCTGAAGTACAGGTACTCAGCAAAAGCAGTAAAGGCTTTTGAGCATTTATGAGCAGAGGTGTGTGTAGGTGGTTGTGAGATTTAATGGGCCCCATTCGACTTGGCTTACATCAGGCAGCATGAAAGTCAATGAAGGACACTACAGATTTGTTTCCCACTAGTCAAAACAAATTCCACATAGCCCAACCTCAGAACTGGTGGGAGAATTGGCATGTAATGAATACTGTAGACTTGTTTTCCGTAAGCCAGACCTAATTCAGTGCAGTCCAGCCTCGCAGTGGATGTGGGGCTTTGCATGTAAAGGAAAGACTGGATATGGTACCTTTTATTTGTCACTGAAAAAGAGAATCACAAAAGTTGAACACACATAAAGTACTCTATGCCAGTATAAAAACGTGCATCATATGAACTAAGCAAATGACGTGAAAAATAATGCTGTTTTAAACAGTGATGTTTTTCATCTTTGCCATTTCCATCATGACTTCTTGATAAGTACAAATTTTCAGATTACCAGAACTTTTCTGCCTAGCCCCGGGCTCCTGCGCTCCTCATGGAGCAATGTAGGATTGGATGATGGATGGATGGATTCTGTGTTTGCATACCTCTCTGTGGCAAACATTATTTTAATATGTATGTATGAAATATAAACCAGTGTTATGCTGTAAAATAGTGCTCTCATTACCTGTAAAAAAATAGGATAAGAGAGAGTCATGTAGTCACAATGACCTTTATTATGCATTTTGTCTTTGGCACACACAGACTTACAGTCAGGAAAAAACATGTGGAAGCAGAAATAAGTGCAATATAAGTTATAAAAATTTGACCTAGTTGAGTAGAAACTAAGTATGTTGTGTTTGGTTTTATACTCAGTTATTTCTAAGTGCTTCACCAGTATTTTTTTTATATTACAGGAGTATCATTAATTCTATATCAGGGTATTCCAAGTACGCTGCTTCCATACACTACCGTACACACACCAGCACAGTTGCTCACCATACATTGCAGGTATTGACAGTTACAGCACCAACACTACGCCTCTCAGGAGTAACGTATGAGCAAGGTGTACACTGAGTTACAAATCGCTTGGGGTATATTCATTAATTTTCTGTGGCTTAAGTAGTGTGTGAGATTGTTTACATATCCAGGAGCTGCCAAACACTTCACAGTTGGACTCGGTTAAATAATTCATCCTCATCATCATCTAAACCTCTTTTCCAACCCTAGGATGTGGTGAGGTAGGGCGGAACAATGTACGTCTTATTATTGTGGCTGCTGAACAGTTTCATTTAGCTTAAGAACCTTAGTTGTACAGGGTTATTGTAGGCTGTATCTGTGTCCCCAGGTTGAAACATCATTCCTGAGCTAAATAAAATCACTTGGAGATAGTAAGAGTAAAATAACAGCCATCTGCATTGGTGGTGTTAACTTTAGATAAGTATGCATTAGGTATAGGGTCTTGTCCTTTATTACCCTCCAGCTAAAGTGTGTGTAGAGGGTGTGCAGAAAGAATGGCTCTTGGGTCTGGATACTTTTGCCAGTCAGTAAAGTGGGTTCTCATCAGTTAACCCCTTCAACGTGATAGCATTTGGTATTCTAAGCACACCACCACCAGATAATTTTATTCAGTATAGGGCGGATCTTTAGCTGAGAAGAAGGTAATTTGTCTGATATTGAACCCCCCCAAGTTTTAAAAATATCTTCTATCTATCTATCTATCTATTGCCAGACGCCTCAATCCCATTTGGGGTGGCCACAAACAAATCGCCTCCAAGTTGCCCTGTCCCCCGCCATTTCACTCCCCTGCTCCCAACTCACACCCCCCTCTCTCATATACCTCTCCACCCCATCCCTCCATCTCATCCTTGGCCTCCCCCTCCCTCTTCCCCCCTCCACCTCACTCACATACTCTCTTCGTCAGTCTTTCACCCTCCATCCTCTCCACATGGCCAAACCACCTCAGTGTGTTCCTCATAACGCTTCCTATCACATCTTCTGTATTAAATATAATGGTCTGGAGGTTAGTAAAAGTCAAATATCAGAGCAGTTGTTAGGCTGAAGGGATTAATCACGATGCAGTACTGGTAACTCTTTTGAATTTCTGTACAGTAATGATGTAGTCACTCGTGTACAACCTGCAGCATGTCCTGTTATTCATTTTGTTTGACCTAAAATTAATATGGTTGAGTACAGTTAACTCACAGTATGCTCTAAATCTTATAAACACTGGCATGCCATTCTTTAAATTCCACAAGCCTTATTTTTGGCAACACCTGTAGTCTTCTTGCACTGAGTACATTCACATCAGACAAAACACACAACAGAAAATTTAAATATTTTACCCTAATAACACAGTCTGGAACTAGGTAAAGTGACAGTTTGAATTTTCACTTTGGTTGAACAGTGCAAAATTTATCTATCTATCTATCTATAGCCCGACGCCCTAATCCCGCAAAGGGTGGCCGCAGACAAAACGCCTCCAAGTCACTCTGTCACCCACCATTTGACTCCCCTCCCCCCAACTCACCCCCCCCTCCCTTATATACCTCTCAACTCCATCCCTCCACCTCATCCTCGGTCTACCCCTCCCTCTCCCTCCCTCCACCTCACCTACCTACAAAATTCTAAACCTGAAAGAGGCAAGAGATATTTGCCTCTGAGTCATGAAAATATTTGGTGATCTGACTAGCTAACTTGTAGAAAAGTTCAAAATATCTAGTAGGATCTAGAGGTGCATACGCACTGCCACAGATAAAGACAACTCAGTGATGATCAGTTAGTTAAAATTAGTCTTGCTACTTCCAAATTCATATTAAGAAAGGCCTCTCATATTGAAAAGGTTATTGCAAGCCCCACTTAACCCATCCAGTGTGAAAAGTCTCAGCCAAACTTAATTTAAACCTCTGAAAGTACGGTAGCAACAATAAAATATGAATATTATTGGAGTGAGGGAGTTAAAAGTTGTGATGTAGATATGGGTTGTATAGGTTTGTGTATTTATGTGTTTGTACCAGATACTATGTACCTCTGTAGCCCTACCACCTCACTTGATTGATTTATTATATTATTATTATCTATCTATCTATCTATTGCCAGACGCCTCAATCCCGTTTGGGGTGGCCACAAACAAATCGCCTCCAAGTCACCCTGTCCCCCGCCATTTCACTGCCCTGCTCACAACTCACACCCCCCTCTCTCATATACCTCTCCACCCCATCCCTCCATCTCATCCTCGGCCTCCCCCTCCCTCTTCAGCTCACTAATTCCACATCTCCGGTGCAATTGCTTTTTCTTCCATTCCATATTGGTGACGTACTTCAACCTCAGTGTCATTCTTGATATTGGGATGTTTATTGATTTATTTTTTATTGACATATTTATTTGAACCCCACAACAGCATCCTGTTGTTTATAGAGCCACAAGAGAGTAATTTTGTTGTCACTAAGTTATGTGCGGATGAGCGAGATGTTCTAGTGTGGACTCGTTATGATTGCTCACTAGCTAATTATGGGCTTATTATGTTCAGTTTGGCCATGTGAAGAGGATGGAGGGTGAAAGACTGACGAAGAGAGTGTATGTGAGTGAGGTGGAGGGGGGAAGAGGGAGGGGGAGGCCGAGGATGAGATGGAGGGATGGGGTGGAGAGGTATATGAGAGAGGGGGGTGTGAGTTGGGAGCAGGGGAGTGAAATGGTGGGGGACAGGGCGACTTGGAGGCGATTTGTTTGTGGCCACCCCAACGGGATTGAGGCGTCTGGCAATAGATAGATAGATAGATAGATAGATAGATTATGTTCAGTTACTGACACCCGACAATAACCGAGTGGATAGGGCTTCAGAAACAATTTACGACAAAGGTACCAGGAAGTGAGGGATGTATTAAGGTAGGGGGATGTACAAGTAAGTGAGCCAGGTCTATTGTGTATGGTTGTGATGAGCATTTGTGTGTGTGCATGTGTAGTGATGTGAACTGCCAAGATGTATAAAAGTGTGTATGTAGAGAAGGGTAAGGCTGTTGATAGGTGTGATACAAGTGCCTCCATAACCCAAATGTTGTGGGTGTATTGGTGCAGTACAGGGGTAATGGTCAGGATATTGTACAAAGCATTACACATAACCATTACACTAAGGGCCATATTTTGAATGGCTCTGGAGATTTCATAATACAGTACATTTTTCTCTGCAATTAAGGTATGCATTTTACACCTTATCTTTCTCCTTAATATTTCTTTATTTCAAGTATGGCCTTAGTTTGCATCAGTAATTTACAAAAGCAGGTGCTGAAGAGGAGCCTGCATGTGGTGGCATTGTGACCCTGGGTGGAGCAGCTGAGTTGTCCACTCAGGAGCCAAACCTCCTCATGCTTCCTGCACCTTGCCCTGAGAACAACCCTGGTCCTATCCCGGTGAAACACTTTTTACCAATAAGGGGTACCAGTTCTCTGTACAGTGTATGTACTATACCGTACCTGTAGGACGGATCCATAGAACCAGTTGCTTACCTGTGGTCAGTGGGTCTGCTCAGCCAGACAGATTGGCATTAGGCATTCACAATAACAGCATCTTACAAGAGGAAAATAAGATGTAATAGGCAAAATATTTTGCTGAGAAAGAGGCATTATGAAAACTCCAAAATGACAGAAATACAGCACGGAATTGAGATTACTAGGAAGGTTGCTGTTAACATTGGTTTGGTGATTGTAGGGACTTAAAACAGAGAGGAAATATAAACTACTACAAGTAACCACACACTGTACATTAAAATTCTGTTGTAATTAGAGCACTGTCACATGTTTGTAAAAGCACGGCAGACACTAAAAGCTTTCCTATAACCTACAGACATACTGGACAATATTGTACATTTCCATCACAATCATTAAGTCAGACAATTTTCTTGATACTTGATGGTAAAATCTACTTGAAGTTTCTGCACAAATATCTGTCTTATATACAGGCTTATAATTATCTTCTTGCTCACAGCTCTAAAAGGGGAAGTTTGCCTCTTATATGCCTAGTACAAAGTGGTGTAACTGCACATTGGTAACAGACCATAAACTCTGATTTTGGCTGCTGTGTTTGATTAGAAAGATCTGGGACTAACATGCAGTAATAACTGAGGTATGTAACTCAGTGGTACCTACTTAAATCATTCATCTTGGTTGAAAGAGAGATTGTATACTCATCCATCCATCATCTAATCCTTTATTGCCCCAGTCAGAGTGTAGGGACCCAGGCCTAGACGACTCACTTCAGACATTTAAAGTAAGACAGACAGAGAGCAAAAGACAGAGACATGCATGCATGCACGCACACACACACTGAGTTTGATTGATCAGGTAGACATCAAAATGTTGAATCTGACTACTGACCTTGTGAATGGAGAGTTTATGGTATATAAGTTGCCTAATAACTGTAACAGCTTTGTTACAGTATCAGGTATACTGTACAGGTTACTTTGTACGCCAAACTTCCCCTCACCCACTGAACACTAATTATTGTAAATGAGATATTACCAAGGTTTTTCACAGCTGTGGTGTTGAAACATTACATTCTGTCTTGTGGTAACGATATTAACAGACAAGCTTCCATTAGTAGGGGTTCTCCCTACCACTTACAGTCTTTAAATGTCTCGTCTCCTTCAGCATGGCAAACTTATCACTTGGAACCAAACACCTCTTCCTTCATTACTGTTAATCTGTGTAAGGTATCTGAGGAGTGTTAATTCCTGTGCTCAGGGAGACTAAAAATTAATAGTGGTATACTGTCAAGGGATGGCCACTGCATAGGCTACACACACTCACAGCCAAACAAGTCTGTGTTACAATGTTTAGAACAATATATGAAAGGAAAATATTGAACAGAATATGATTTACATTTGGAACATAAATTGCTCTAGTGTTTACCACTGGAATGTTGCTTTGCTTTTTTTGTGTGAGTACTCATACACACTTCCATACACAATACAGTCTCTTGACATTATCTAGAAACTAAGAATGTCCCTTCTACAGTACTATAATTTTCTTTACTGGTACAATCTCTGCTGCACAGACACTGTATAACAGTGCAAGTCAGCACAGACTAATGCATCTACATCACTCAAAAATATAAATATTTCCTAGCAGTCTTGAGACTCTACACCAAAAAAATAATGTTCTTACCATAAAGGTTGGCAAAAAATTAGCAATTTTACCTTTAAACACTGCAGCTCTGAGGTGCATTTGCCAACCGTATACAGTAATGTACTGCTTGAGAATCTGTACATAAGTTCATGAATTGTATACAGAAAAGATGTTAGGAAGTTAATAAAACGGCTATGTCCAGTGGGTGAGTAAATAAAAATGTTGCCAGTTGTATGAATTTTTTGTATGTCAGTAGATTTTGATAAGATATTGACTATTGAATTAAATGTGAACCAAACCTGATCTAGTACAAGGAATATTGAAATATACAAACTGCAGTGCATTAGGGTTATAGGCACTGTAACCTGTCAAGAGGGAGGGAAGGTGATTCATTGCTTAAGTTTTCTCTGGCACAAGAGTATCCTGACATTACTGTATATCACTAAGGATACCATACCGAATAACCCAAGTCCTTCCACATCTACAGTAGTTATTTGATTCTGGTTAATGACAGATTTTTGTTGCTTGGAAACCCCTAGTAGTAATAGAGTTAACTAACTTTGGGGTATATATATATATATATATATATATATATATATATATATATATATATATATATTTCTTTAGAGAACAATATATTTATTAGTCATAAATTTCAGAATGTTCAAGAAATTATTATGGATGAGCAGATGAAGGGTCAAGACTTTCACAATGATAAAAGCATTGTTATACACTTCCCTGTACCTATGATGTCATCTCTGCATCTTACTTTTTCACCCCCACTTTTGCAACAGTGATATCACACCCAAAAAACATTAGTTTGAAAAATGGCTCAAAAGCAGTTTTAGAATGGTAGTATAAAGCCAGCAGCCAAGATTTTGTCTGGCATTGTTCCCTGCTGTGTTTACTGCCCATCAACCCAGCCCCTCAGTAAGATTTATCCTCCACAAAATTACAAAGCTTGCCACCCCTCCACTGCCTAGGAGAACTGTACAAAGGTTATTAGGCAGTCAGTACTTTTTGTTTTATTACAAAGAATAATACTGTTGAATGAAGAAGTGAAGGAACGTTGTGGGGTAGATGTGGATGTGGTTGAAAAGATTAGGAGAAATACACTGAGGTGGTTTGGACATGTGGAGAGAATGGAGAATGAAAGACTGACTAAGAGGGTGTATGTAGGTGAGGTGGAGGGAGGGAGAGGGAGGGGTAGACCGAGGATGAGGTGGAGGGATGGAGTTGAGAGGTATATGAGGGAGGGGGGGTGAGTTGGGGGGAGGGGAGTCAAATGGTGGGTGACAGAGTGACTTGGAGGCGTTTTGTCTGCGGCCACCCTTTGCGGGATTAGGGCGTCGGGCTATAGATAGATAGATAGAATAATACTGTGCTGAATAAGATATTTCCAAGCCCCTTCCCCTTTCCCTACAAATTCCCACACTTCCATGACCAGCACATTTGATTGACTGGAACAATCCGTTTCCACTCTTTCCCCTTTCACATATCACCTCCATGTCTGGATTCCTTTCAAAAGAAGATCAGGATGGCATGGTAATTTTTTTTCTCTGCATTCTGTGTCTTTACAGTTATGTTTATCTTCATTTACTTTAGGTTGCTTTTTCCTCATCCATACTTTCTTCCCAGAGAAGTGAGTTTTCCTTGCTTTGCATTCAGCTTAAAATCAGAGCTTTAGAAAGGTGTTAAGAAAGAAAAAAATGTATGCAGGGTGGGGCAGTAAGGTTAAAATTCCCAGCGTCGTGACTTATTCCACCAGTAGTTTTTACATCCATTATCTGTTTAAAAAAAAAAAAAAAAAGTGAGGTACGCTCATTAGTAAAACACTGGTGTGAGATGGAGGATTAGAATCACCTCAGGCCGGGTGCAGGAATGTGTTAATACTGAATGTAAGGCTTGCTTCTCTACTTCTGTACATAGTAACTTATAATTGATGTATTTGAGAACCAGCTGTGTTATGGTTTCTGCATATTGCTTACAATACAGTATTATGATGGAAAGTATCCTTGGATGATGAAGTCAGAGTTACTGAACATTATAAACTCTGACACTGAAAAGACAGGATGTGTGTAACATTTATAAAGACAGCATTGCTGTACTGTGTATTTATAAGTCCAGAATAAGTTATCAGATAATGAATTGTATTTTTACCCGATAACTCAGTTAATATGGTTATCAAATCACATGCATCAAATCACATGACAGAGAAATATAATGGTAAGAAGATGATAGGGAGTCTCGTAAACCTTTGTGTGACCCTTCTCATTTTTGTAACATCTCACTTCATTGTGGCATCTTTTTATTTTGTGAAATCTCTTTATATTGTGACATTTCCCTCCCCAGTCTGACTGCACCTATTCCCTCCACTCCCATTACACCTCCTCTCACCTCATATCCTCCCCAGTTTAACTCCACCCAGTCCCTCTTCTTTCACCTCCTGCTGTCTTCCAGAAAAAAAAGAAAGAAAAGCAATTAAGGAAGCTTTTCCTATGGTGAAGTCATCTGGACTTCAACTCATTATCTCTAGATGATGATGTTCTTGCTGCCATCAGATATTTTTATTCAGCTTCATCAAGGTTCTAAAACTGAAATGATTTTTTCAGGAGCTGTTTTGACCGTCATTCATGGACTTTGTCATAGAGGAGAAGAGGAAGTGAGAGAAAAAGTGGAACAAAACTCCACCTTCTGCCTTCATTCTCTAGTAAGTGTCTGAATGTGTCTGCATTGTTATGTTTTGGCTCTAGGCCCATCTGGACATGAATTTGGTGGTCCAGTTTTTTTTATTTTTTTATTAGCCAGAAAGATTGTTGGGAAGGACTGTTGCTATAAGTTGTTTTGGCAGGGGGGGACAGACGGATATGGAGGTGTTGGTGTGATGGTTGTGGAGAAATGGGTGGAATATGTTATGAATGTTATGAGAGGAAGTGACAGGATATTGGTAGTGAAAATTCTGTTCGGTAGAAGGATAGCTGTGATTATATTGGCATATGCTCCACAGCCAGGATTGGATGAAGCAGAGAAAGATAGATTTTGGGATGATTTAATACATGTAGTGGGTGGTACGCAGGATGATGAGATAGTGGTTGTGGGAGGGAACTTAAATGGTCATGTAGGTGAAGCAGCACAAGGTTATGAAAGAGTGCAAGGGGGATGTGCATATGGTATAAGAAATGAAGAAGGGGAAAGGATGCTCGAGTTTGGGGAGGCAACGGACATGATTGTGTGCGACACGTATTTTAGGAAAAGAGACAGTAGGTTAATTACGTATGAGTCTGGGGGAAATAGCAGTCAGATAGATTATTTTCTGGTTAGGAGGGCCGATAGGAGGTTAGTGAGGGATGTTAAAGTTATAGGAAGTGAGGAGTGTGTGCAGCAGCACAAACTACTGATTTGTGATATGGTGCTTAAGGAATGATTGATGAAAAAGAGGACTTATGTACCTAGGAGGAAAATATGGAAGCTGAAAAACCAAGTAGTAAGGGATGCCTTCTATAGCAAGTTGAGGAGAGTGGTGGCTGAACAGGGAGCTGTAGACAGAGGCATTAATGAACAGTACAGAGCCCTCAAGAACAATCTCTTGAGAGTTACTGATGTAACATGCGGTTGGGCAAGAGGACCACCAAGACATAAAGTAACTTGGTGGTGGGACGAGGGTGTAGAAGCTTCAGTTAAGGAGAGAAGAAGGCTTTTCCGGGAATGGAAGAAGGGTGGTAGCAAAGAGGAATTTTTGGCTGCCAAGCATAGGGCTAGAAGAGAGGTATACCAGGTACAGGGCAAAGTCTGAGTCACAGAGACTTTTAATTGATAACCTAAATCATGGGGAAAGGAAAAATATGATATTTAGAGTGGCAGGTCAGGTGAAGAGGGATAATCGGGATATTATAGGTGAGCAGTGTGTGAAGAATGATGAAGGAAGGGTACTGCTGAACAGTGAGGATATTAAAGATGCATGGAGAGAGCATTATAACCGGTTATTGAATGAGGAGTTTGACTGGGACAGAGAAAGTTTGGAGCCAGCAGATCCAGTGTCTGGCCCTTGCCCTTTGATTGATGCTGCTACTGTGACAGAATGAAGGTGGGGAAGGCAGCAGGTGTGTCTGGGTTGACTGCCAAAATGTTGAAGGCCTCAGGGGATATAGGGGTGAGGTTAGTCACTGACCTGATAAATAGGATTATTTATGAGTGTGTTGTCCCAGATGATTGGCTGAAGAGTGTAATTGTAAATGTGTATAAAGGGAAGGATGATGCCCTGGAAAGAGGAAATTATAGACGTATATAGCTTTTAGATCAGATAATGAATGTAATGGAGAGAGTTTTAGAAGGTAGGGTAGGAGCGTTAGTATCCGATCACTGTGTTAGTGTCCGATCACTTTCAATTTTTCTTGAATAAAAAATGCTACTAGAAAAACTACAAAGATATATTATCTGGTAGACCACCAAAATGTAGAGGAATGAAAGCTAAATATTATGTGAAAAAATGAAGTAAATGGGATAAATAGTTTAGCTTCTACCATACTCGAAAGATGAGATGCTGTCTATTTTCTCCCGATTCTTACCGAAGTCCGTAAGAACAGTACATTTTTCATAAATTCTAAAATTATATTTCCTTACGTTTTCTGTTTAATTATATGATATCATGTTGTTGTGGAATGTTGGAATAACACTAGGATAATCGAAATACTTGTTTATATTGCACATTGTCCTAGCAAGGACAGGTGATCGGATACTAAACCCAAAATCCTCTTTGTGTGAGAATTCGATCACAAAATATTATTCTTCCAAAATGATTGAATTCATGCAACATGACATCATTTTTAAGCTTACATGTGTTACTGGGTTCATAATTTTCCTGGTGTCTACACTTTCTTATATACTGTGCTGTGTTAGTATCCGATCAGTGATCGACCACAGTGGTCAATCAGTCGACCACACAGGTCAATCAATCGACCACAGTGATAGATAAGGTGATGACTATGGTAAATGAGTTAAATTTATTAAGACCACTATTTCTGCAAAAATTTTAATATATTATGAACAAGTGAGGGTTACGTGTGTTGGCCTATACAGAAACCGTTGACATCCTGTACACTGCGCATCCCCTGCGCACCCCCCCACCTCCCCCATCACACGCTCAGTTTCATGAAGTTCACGGCAGGGTCTGGCCACGTGACTCGCATCCATCAGTCAAGCAAGATGGCTACAAAAAAGAAAGCATCGTATTGTGGACAAGCTCGACTGCCATCCAAGAGAGTTAAATTTAGTGAGGAAGAGATATCTGCCATACAAACTGCGATACACGAGGAAAATTTAAGTGTCCGCCAAGCTTCAAAAAGGTTCAGTATTCCTTATACAACTCTACAAAACAAACTTTCTGGCAAGACTGCCTTTGAAACTAAAATGGGACCCAGTGGAATATTAACTAATGCTGAGGAACAAGTCTTAGTTAATTTCATTGAACACTCACAAAAAAAGAGCCATTCCTGTGACAAGGGAAAAGCTGCTAGATGCCATACAGAATATTCTGCAGGATGAAAAAAATGCTGGTGTGCACCGAGAGAGACCTTCCACTTGCCAAGACTTACGGCCTGGACGTGAATGGTTTCGTCTGTTTTGCAAAAGGAACCCCCAAATCACTGTCAGGTACGATATACCACCCGGTGAAATTTACAGAGCATTGAATAGGCTACGCTGATTAAGCACACAGGCTACGCTTGTAAGTTTCCCATTGAGGTGATCAGGCCTTTAAGTAACAATAATAATAATAACAGTAATAATGCCTAAGGTCTTTCAATAATAATTAATAATACATCACTGACTTAATAGCTACAATAGGCCTAACCTAATGCAAGATGCCCTTCCATGATAATAGTAGGCACCTTTCATTATCATTATTATTGATCATCTCTGAGTTTGCTTAAAATTTTCTAGCTATATTTGTTCTATCTATCGACCTATCTATAGCTCTGACGCCTCGTTCCCTCCGGGAACTCCCCTTCAGGGAGTGGTTGTAAATCCTGTTTTTCCCACTAAAAAAGGACATCTAAAATTCCCTTGTCTTCAGTTGAGGAAGCACCTGTCGGTATTAAAGACATATAGGGTAGGCCCACACCTAAAACTGTCCTAGTTTCCTCATTCTCAAGCTCAGTATAGTACAGTACCGGTACTGTTGTCTCATGTTACCTATAATAAAATGCATTCCACAATGTTTTGAATGATGAGTTTAATTGAAAATTGATTAAGCTCATTTCCTTCAGAACTCCTGAGGCCCTCTCCTAGTCCAGGAAGCGTGTCACCAAATCTAGTATTCTTCAGTGGTTTACTTCAGCACGAGAATTTTTTAATGAATTTGATGCTGCAGACATTCTTCAGGACCCTTCAAGGATTTTTAACGTGGATGAAAGCGTGTTTTCACTGTCTCCTGCAACTGGGCAAGTATTAGCAATTCGTGGATCGCAGAATGTTGCAGGCACTACTTCTTCAAAAGCTAAGGATAACATAACTGTCCTTGCCTGTGTGTCAGCAGATGGTCAAGTTCCACCACCAGTGATAATATACCGTAGAAAGAGGATCTCTGAGGCTATTATTGAAAATTCAAGAGGAGAAGATTTTATCATGGGTAAAAGTGATTCAGGTTACATTATAACTAAGTGTTTCTGTGAGTACATGTGTAATGGTTTCAATGACTGGCTTGAAGCTAATGATATTAAGAAGCCAGTTGTAGTTTGGACTGACTGGCATGAGACCAGGGTTAACTTTCACTTGGCTAAAGATCTCAAGGACTTACAAATAATATTGTATGGGTTGCCCCCAAACTCAACTCACTTCATGCAACCACTTGACGTCTCAGTGTTTGGTCCCTTGAAAAAGGCTTGGAGGACAGCAGCTGGAGATTGGCAAGAGGATCACCCTGATGAAACACTTAACCAGACTTACTTTGCTCCAGTCTTTCTCCCTATGTATAAGAAGGCTTGCAAGAAGGAAAACATTGTTAATGGTTTCCAGAAATGTGGACTTCATCCATTTGATCCTGAGGCTCCTGACTGTTCAAAGATCACACCTGAAGCAGTGAAGGCTTGCTCTACAGTACTATTTGATGGAATTGATCAAGGTGGTATAGTAGAGAAAGGGACACAGACTGATTTTCTGACTCATGCGCATACTGGTGTACAAACTGATTCTCCCCAAGCATCTCTAGTCCAGCAAGGACTTCAAGAAGCAGAATGTGTGGCATCTATGTATAATAACATTCAACCTTCTATGCATTGCAGAGCAACAGCATGTGATTTGGCCTTGACTGATAAAGTAAAAAGGTTTGTCTTACAAAAAAGAGCTGAAGTTAATTTCAGAATACCATCAAAAGAGACATTCCTGTCACCAAGCATGAAGAACAGGCCCAAACAAGAATCAACTATCAGCCCTGCATTTAAAAACTATAAGTGGTTCCCATCACCACGTAAAACACAAGGTCCTAAGTACAAAAAAACCATGAGAGACAAGACCTTTGCTCTTTCTTCATCAGCCACAATCCAGTTGCTGGAAGAGGAACGCAATGCAAAACGAGCTTTAGAGCTCAAGAAATGCAAAAAGGACTCCAACCTTCCCAAGAAAGGCAAGTCCGCTCAGACGTCTGAACCTCTGCCTGCTTCAACATCAGTGAACACCCTAGCTAGGGAAAATGGAGATTCTTCCAGTGATGAATCGCTAGAAGCCAGCATGGTATCGCTGGAAGACAGTGATGATGACTCAATTGACGTAGAAACTATGGCCACTGAAAATGCAATGCAGTTTATAGATCTTCAACAGCAACCTGAGCAAGGATCGTGAGTTATAGTGAAGCTACCTGTCATTAACTCTACTTCCAGAGGTAGAAAGACTGTTACACATAAAGCTTGTCTTGGTAGGGTAGAGAGAGTAGAAGAAGAAGGCCTTGAAGTACACTTTCTTAAGGAATTGGAAGCTAAGAAAGATCACTTTGTTTGGGGCAGTTCTGAAGACCTTTCTTTCCCAGTGACACCAGAAGAAGTTTGTGTTATTCAAAATAAATGTATAACTGATGTGATTCAGGGTAGAACTGCTACGATTAAGGTTGAAAATGGAGTACTAGCAGCTGGGAAGAGTTGTCTAGGAATAGTGTAATACCTGTAGGCCTATAATGTTTCTCTAGTGCGGAGTAAGTTTCATGCCAGAATGATCTTTGAAAGTAGTTTTACCTTGTATTTTAATTTCCAGAAACTGTGCTTCATAGACCTAGGCAGGCTAACTACCATGGTTACTTTTTCTTAGGAACATGATTAGTTTTGTTATTCGTAGGAACACATTTACTTTATATATTCTCAAGAACATGGTTACCATAGTTCAAATTATTCTCAGGAATGTGGTTACTGGTAGGCTAACTAACATGATTATCATATTCTTAGCAACATGGTTAGTTTCCTTATTTATACAAACACTTATTTAAGTTATTCCCAAGAACATGAGCAATTCAACTTAGTTTCAGGAACATGGTTAGCCTACTAATTCTGAGGAGCAAGGTTAAAACTGCTAAGCTCAGCTATATATTGTATTATCATTATTGCAAGTATATTAAACAATATTTGCATCCTCATTCATCATGTATTTCTTTTCCCCAGAAAATTTGCTTCTCTTCATTTTGTAACTAGGCCTCTAAGGGCAAGAGATAAATACAATTTTTTGAAGGTTTTATGTTGGAAATACTATCTTAGAGGGAGAGGGCTTAAATTTAAGCATTTAGATTTTTAATGGAATGTGGTTGGAGTTAGCGGTCAAGTGACTGAACTTGGTGGTACTACCATTAACTCCAGTCACATACCATATATATATGTATATCCAAAATGATGTTCCACAGATATTTGGCATTGCTCTTAATATAAACTTTAGTGACTGTTGAAGGATCTGAAGGGTAAACGAAGTTACTTTTGCACATAGTTCAAGTTGAAATCTGTGATCAAAATAAATACATGGCACTTTTTGATTGGATACTAACGCTCCTACCCTATGAGTAGAGAGAGAGTGAATATTCATGAGATGCAGTTTGGGTTTATGCCAGGTAGGGGGACCACTGATGCCATATTCATTGTCCGACAGCTTCAGGAAAAATGTATTGGTAGGAGAAGGGATCTTTATTTTGTTTTGTTGATTTGGAAAAGGCTTTTGACAGAGTCCCTAGAGAGGTGGTGAAGTGGGCAATGAGAAAGCTTGGCTTGGAGGAGTAGCTGGTTAGGGTGGTTATGGCTATGTATGTGGGTGCTCACACCCTGGTAAGAGTGAGTGGAAATTTGAGTGATGGGTTTTCCTTGAATGTTGGTGTGCATCAGGGGTCAGTTTTGAGTCCCATGTTGTTTATCATAGTACTGTACTTGAAGCCCTTTCACGTGACTTTAGAAGCGGACTTCCGTGGGAGTTGTTGTATGCTGATGATTTGGTGTTGATTGCAGAGAACGAGAGGGAGGCGGAGGAAAGGTTTAGGAGGTGGAGAGATGATATGGGGCACAAGGGCTTAAGGGTAAATGCAGATAAAACAAAAGTGATGATATCTAGGGTTGGTGGCGGTACTGTCAGAGACGAGGGAGAGTGGCCATGTGCAGTTTGTCACAAGGGCGTGGGAAGTAATTCCACCTTGTGTGGTGTTTGTGATAAATGGGTGCATAAGAGATGTAGTGGTATCAGAGGTAGACTGCGAGATAATGCTGATTTTGTGTGTACGGCGTTTCGGGGAGAGCAGGTGGAGATTGTCAGACGTGAAAGAATTGAACTTGCTGGTGAATCTCTTGAGTGTGTGGAAGAGTTTTGTTATTTGGGAGACATGTTGTGTGCTGGAGGTGGGGCTGGAGGTAGCTCTGTGGCTAGGGTGAGAAGTGGTTGGAAGAAGTTCAGGGAGCTCTTGCCTCTCCTGACATTGAGAGGGCTCTCCCTATGTGCTAAGGGGCCTTTGTATGCAGCATGTTTTAGGAGTGTAATGCTGTATGGCAGTGAAGGAGGAAGATATTCGCAGGCTCAGACGTACAGAAATGACAATGATTAGGTGGATGTGCAATGCGTCCCTGCCTCCAAGGCCTGGAGGGGCTTGGTTTACAATGGAAGAGTTGAGAGGTAGGATGGGACGAGTGTATTGGTGTTGTGATGAGGAGAGGTAGACTGAGATGGTTTGGACATGTGAAGAGGATGGGGGACGATAATTGGGTGAGGAAGGTGTGAAGTGTTAATATTGGGGGTGGGGTTATGAGGGGTAGACTGAGAAAGACATGGGACGAGGTCATTAAGTGTGACCTTAGGGTTAAGGGACTGAACAGGGAGGCTGCAATGGATCGTACAGCGTGGAGAGCCGCCATTAGGTGACCAAGGCCTACACATGCAAGCATGTTGGAGCCTTTAAAAACGAAAACGTGTGTGTGTGTGTGAACCTGGTGGACTGAAGATTGAAATTGCTCGTGTATTTTACCATCACTTTGGTGGATAGGGAGGGGATTAGGGGTGTTTGTAGACCCAGGAGGGGAGCTGTCCAACTATACATGTTCCACACCATATGAAGGCATCCCTCTGCAGCATTATTCCTTGTAAAAAGAGCAGTTATATTCAGCTTACAGGAATTTTTTTTTTCCCCTATCAGCATGATAGACTTAATTTATGCACGATAGTGCCAGGTGATCGGACTGATTACCCAAAGGTGATTTTAATCGTGTTACCATCACATGTTTCTGTTCACTTTATCTCGCTCAGTTTATTCCTGCCAGTGTCTTTTTAATTTTATTCTTAACATCTTCTAACCATTTTATTCTCAGCTTAGAATAGGCATTTCAAACTGGAGGGGCGATTATAAGTCCCGACTCCCAACATACGAGGCCTTGCTTGGGTTGAATGAAATCACATGGTACTAACTAAAGATAGTTATCACCTGAGGGTCAGTGAATTAATCAAGGGTCTTGGATGAAAAGTGTTAATTTATAATATATTCTTCAGGTTCTGACATTGAATCTGCCTTATGGAAGCTGCATGGTCATGGAATCTCTGTTGTTGAAAATACCTGTTTTGACAGTCATCCACTTCTCAGTCAACTGCTTCCACTATCAAGTAAGTAGCCACCTGATGATTTTGTGTGTGTGTGTATTTACCTATCTAATTTACCTAACTGTATTATACAGGATTTGCTCTAAGCTCGTCATGTCTAAGGTTAGATACCCTCTGAATAGACCTCGTATATGCATGCACATTTACATACACATACACATGCAGGCATATGCATGTACACATGCACATACAGGTCCATATACGTGCACATTTGCATACACGTACACATACAGCCAAATTTACGTACCATACTTATACACATATAGGCACATTTACCTATACATACAGATACAGGCACATTTATGTACACATACATATAGTCATGTTTTGATATGCATAGTCACATTGAAATTCACATACACAGAGCCACATTTATACATATGTATTCATATACAACCATATTTACATGCACATATAGGTACATTTAGATAAATACATAAACAGATAGAGAGATATTGAACACATACATTACCACACAGTGTAGAGTTGTGAGATGGAAAAAAAAGAAAAAAGAGAGAGAGAGAGAGAAAAGAAACTGTGGGATGAAGTCATACATTGTGACCCCAGGGATAAGGGACTGAACAGAGGCTGTTAGAAATCAAGCAGGATGGAGAACCATAAAGTGACAAAGGCCAACACATTAAGCATGTTGGAGCCTGTATAAACATATTGAAACAACGCTGCTCTGTGGTGGAACTCTGAAGGTGCCATGAAAAAAAAAATAATAATTTGTCTATCCTCCATTTCCTCTCTTTATTTTTTTCTTCTGTTTGTTTAGCCAGGGAAGAAGGAAGCAGAGGCTGAAAGCCTATAAAATTGTTCCCTTCAGGAAAAAATAAGAAGTGATTAATTCAAAATCTGTTCATTTAGATTTTAGAGATACCAAGACACAGTGTGCTGAAAAGACTGGCGGGAAATACAGGAAAAGGAAGACAGTTCCAGAGTTGACCTGTTGCATTCATGAAGGACTGGAAGTATCAGTTAATTCTTGCATTAGAGTTGGACAGAAAAGACTCATTAAATTTAATGGTGCCATGACTCATTCTTAGATCTTTAGTGGAAAAGTTTCTAGAGAAAGGAAAGAAGTTGTATGCGGCTTTCATGGATTTGGAGAAAGCATATGACAGGGTGGATAGACAAGGATTGTGGAAAGTATTAAGAATATATGGAGTAGATTGGAAGTTGTTGAATGCTGTGAAGAGTATGTACGATGGTGCTAAGGCTGCAGTGCGTGTTGATGGTGAACGAAGTGAATTTTTCTCTTTGAAAGTTAGGTTGAAACAGGGATGTGTCATGTCTCCATGGTTGTTCAATCTGTACATGGATGGGGAAATAAAAGAGGTACAAGGTAAGGTAGTGGATGTTGGAGTGGCCCTGGTGAGAGAGGATAGAGTTTGGAAACTCCCTGTACTCTTGTTTGCAGATGATACTGTGTTGTTTAGTGAAGACGAAGGGGAGCTGCAAGGCTTGGTGGATGAGTTTGGGAGAGTGTGTAAGAAACGGAATCTAATGGTGAATGTAGGGAAGAGTAAAGTGATAATCTTTGAGAGAGGTGAAGTCAGTGAATGTACAGCGAGGTTGGATGGTGAGGAATTGGAAAATGTGAGTACGTTTAAGTACAGTACTTGGGTAGTGTGATGAGTAAGGATGGAGGTTTGGAGGATGAAGTGTTTGAAAAGGTACAGCAGGGAAGAAAGGTTGCTGGTTCCTTGAAAGCAGTGATAAGAAACAGGGAAGTGAGCATGGAAGTGAAAAAGTTACTACATGACAGTATTGTGATACCAACTCCAACGTATGGAAGTGAAGCTTGGACGTTGTTGGAAGGACACAAGTCAAGAGTGAGAGCAGTGGAAATGAGTTATTTAAGAGGACCCTGTGGAGTCACAAGGAGAGACAGGCTGACGAATGAGGATATAAAGGAGCGTTGTGGTGTTGATGTGGATGTGATAGGAAGCGTTATGAGGAACACATTGAGGTGGTTTGGCCATGTGGAGAGGATGGAGGGTGAAAGACTGACGAAGAGAGTGTATGTGAGTGAGGTGGAGGGAGGAAGAGGGAAGGGGAGGCTGAGGATTAGATGGAGGGATGGGGTGGAGAGGTATATAAGAGAGGGAGGTGAGAGTTGGTAGCAGGGCAGTGAAATGGCGGGGGACAAGGCGATGTGGAGGCTATTTGTTTGTGGCCACCCCAAACGGGATTGAGGCGTCTGGCAATAGATAGATAGATAGATGACTCAGTTCCCTAGTTCTCTCAGATGAAACCAAGCTAGTAATACAGTATCTGCACACAGGGAAAGTGTATAGAGGATACCATAATGAAAACTGCCATTTCTTATGCTACTGTATCAACATAAAACTACAAAGATCAGATTGACACAGGTATCATACCTTCTAACACATTAGGACTATCTACATACATTACACCTTGATAGATTGTACTAACACAGTACTATCCCTCAGAATATGTTATCTGCATTAAAAAAATATATATATATATATATATATATATCTATAGCCCGATGCCCTAATCCCGCAAAGGGTGGCCGCAGACAAAACGCCTCCAAGTCACTCTGTCACCCACCATTTGACTACCCTCCCCCCAACTCACCCCCCCTCCCTCATATACCTCTCAACTCCATCCCTCCACCTCATCCTCGGTCTACCCCTACCTCTGCCTCCCTCCATCTCACCTACATACACGTTCATTCTCCATTCTCTCCACATGTCCAAACCACCTCAGTGTATTTCTCCTAATCTTCTCAACCACATCCACATGTACTCCACAACGTTCCTTCACTTCTTCATTTGTCAACCTGTCACTCCACGTCACTCCACATGCCCCTCTCAAGTAACTCATTTCCACTGCTCTCACTCTTGACCTGTTCCCCTCTTGCAAGGTCCACGCCTCACTTCCATACATCAGGGTAGGGATCACAATGCTATCATGCAGTGACTTCTTAACTTCTATGCTCACCTCTCTATTTCTCATCACTGCTTTCAGTGAACCAACAACCTTCCTTCCCTGCTGTACCCTGTCACACACTTCATCCCCCAAAGTTCCATCCTTACTCATCACACAACCCAAGTACTTGAATGCACTCACATTCTCCATATCCTCACCATCCAACCTCACTGTACATTCTGTGACTTCATTCCTCTCAAACACCATAATTTTACTTTTGTTTACATTAACTTTCAGCTTCCTCCTCCTACACACTGTCCCAAATTCATTCACCAAACCTTGCAACTCCCATTCATCTTCACTCAACAATACTGTATCATCAGCAAACAGCAACACCGGAATCTTCCAAATCTCACCCTCATTCATTAGAGCCACCCCCACATCCACTGCCCTACCCTGCACCTCCTTTACAACCCCATCCATGTATATATTAAACAGCCATGGAGACATCACACACCCCTGTTTCAGTCCCACATTGAGATCAAAGAACTCACTCAGCTCACCATCCACTCGCACCGTAACCCTAGCTCCCTCGTACATACTCTTCACAACACTCAACAATTTCCCCTCCACTCCATATATTCTTAATACCTTTCACATACCTTGCCTATCTATTCTGTCATAAGCTTTCTCCAAGTCCATGAAGGCAGCATACACTTTCCTTCCCTTCTCTAGATACCTCTCCACTAAACATCTTAGAACAAATATCTGATCTACACACCCTTTTCCCTTCCTAAATCCCCCTTGTTCTTCTCCAACTAGCTCCTCTGTCATATGCCTAACCCTATCAATGAGTATTCTACCATATATTTTACCAGTCACACTAAGTAGGCAAATACCCCTATGGTGAAAGTTATCACTTACACTTTTGTTACAAAGTGTATCAGTATTTATGTTCACAGCTGTACATGTACAGCTTTATGGGTACTGAATCTGTATTTTACATAATTTTGAAAACTGTAAGGAAAGCAGAATTCTCAAATGTTATTAGTTCTATAACAGTGTCCAGATTTAAATATGATTATGATACTTTGGTATGGTGTGATTTTTAAAAATTGATTGGGAGTAGTAGAAAGTAACTATCCAGGAATGTATGTGGGTTACGTAGGTGGGCGAGATAGTAGGAATAGATTCTTGAAGGGTGTAGCATAACAGTCTGTTGATCAGAAGAGAGAAGAAAGTGTATTTAGATGGTATAGTCATTCAGAGAGAATGGATGTGTTCTTATTAGTGAAAAGGCACAGTATATCTCAGTGAGTTTTAAGGTGGAATGGGATGTGGAAAGCCAAGAGGATGGCACGACATGATAATAAATGAATGTGTTGAGTAAATGAGGTATGGAAATTGAAACAAAAAAACTAACAAAGGCTAGAAGAGTGTACCATACTGTATAAGAATGCAGACAAAGGTTTCATTTATATACAGTGTACCATATTTAACTTGATGTTTGATAGAATGACTTATCCATAGGTTTTATGCAATGCATTCATCCATCCATCCATCCATCAGCCAATCCTACGTTGCCCCATGAGGAGCGTAGGAGCCCGGGCTAGGCAGTTGGTCCTGAGATTCAAAAAAAGGGGAAAAAAGCACACATACTCTGTAAAAAAAAATGTTTGCATTGCCTTTTTCATGAGACAGAACCAAGTTTTCTAAAGCTTTATCGCTGACTTGATTGTTGTGTTGCATGACTCTAATGATAGTTCTCCTACTGTTGCCTTTTATATTAGCTGCAATGGTATCTAGAGCTTACACACCTCATTTTCATTTTGTTGGAAAATAGGGTTGAGATGATAATGAGAATGTGATTGTGTGGGTAAGATTGAAAGTTTGACCACAAATATAGACGATTGTGTGTGTGTATGTGCCAGTGCAAGATCGTGCAAGCAGAGTGAAGGAAGAGTTCAGGACAAATGTGGAAACGTGCATGGAAAAGTTTGAAAGGAATGAGAGAGTGTAACTAATTGAAGATACAAATGGAAAAGTAGAGAATGTGAAGGTGGATGGAGTAGTTGGTGAGTGGGGTGTACCTGCAGAAGTGGATGAGAATGGCAGTGCTCTAGTGAACATTTTTGCTGGGAGAGGATTAATATAGCCAGTACCTTCTTCAGACATAAAATGATACACAGTTATATATAGCGAGTGATGAAAAGGGTGGGTGGTGAACTGAATGAACGGAAGACAATGATTGATTACATGTATGTGGATGAGAGAATGTGTGTAATGGATGCAAGATGATATGGAGGTTGGGGGAGTGGACTTTCTGACCACCACTTGGTGGTGATGAAAGTCAAGGTCCAAATGAAATGGAGGAATAGAGAAAGGGAAGGACAAGAGGAAGTAGTTTGTACAAGGAGGGTAGAAAGGTTACAAGAGGGTGGAAAAAAGGCAGAATATAAGAGAGAAGTGGAGGAGTGAATGGGTAAATGTGATTTGGAGCTGATTGGGGATGTGGAAGGTGTGTGCAAGATATTCACAGAAGAAATCTGTGCAGCATGTGAGGTGGTGTGTGGGGTGAAGAGAAAATGAAAAGGGGTGCAAGGAACAGCAAGGTGGAATGAAGAGGTGGGACAGGCTGTGGCACAAAAAAAGAAAGTATATAGTGAGTGTATGAGAAATGGGTGTGGAGAAAGTTGGGAGATGGAAGAGAGAGTTATATATAGAGAAGAAGAGAGAGGTGAAAAAGTTAGTAAGAGAGAGTAAGGAGTGGTTTAGGAATTTGGAAGGAATTTGAGTGTTAAGTAGAGGGAATATAAGAAAATGTTTTGGAAAGAGGTAAAGAGAGTTAGACAGGGTGTTAAAGAAGTTTGTCAGGGAGCGAAAGATAAAAATGGTAGATTACTAGTGGAGAAGGGAGAAAAAGTGAGCTGATGGAGTGAACACTTTAAGGAATTGTTGAACATTGGGAATGAAAGTAATGCGAGTATAAGTGACTGGGGAATGGCTGGGAGAAGGAGGGATGTGAGAAGAGAGGAAGATCTTAATCAGTAAGATCAAAGTTGGGGAAGCAATGAAGAAAGTCAAATTGGGGAAAGCTCCAGGAATTGATGGAATGTGTGATGAAATGCTGAAGCATGGAGGAGAGATAGTAGTAGAATGGATGTGGAAGATATGCAGATTGGCCTGGGAGGAAGGTAAAGTCTCAGAGGACTGGAGGTCAGGTAGAATTACTTCCTTGTACAAAGGAAAAGGGGAAAAAGAATTGTGTGGTAATTATTGAGGCATTTGTCTTCTTAGTGTATTAGGAAAAGTATATGATAGGATACTTACTGACATAGTTAGGGAAATAACAGATGAATTAGTTGGAGAAGAACAGGGAAGTTTTAGGAAGGGAAGAAGTTGTGTAGATCAGATATTCATTCTTAGGTCTTTAGTAGAAAAGTTTCTAGAGAGGGGAAAGAAGTTGTATGCGGCTTTCATGGATTTGGAGAAAGCATATGACAAGGTGGATAGACAAGGATTGTGGAAAGTATTAAGAATATATGTAGTAAATGGGCAGTTGTTGAATGCCATGAAGAGTATGTATGAGGATGCTAAGGCTGCAAATCATGTGGACAGTGAACTGAGTGAATTTTTCTCTCTGAAGGTTGAACTGAAACAGGGATGTGACATGTCTCCATGGATGTTCAGTCTGTATACGGATGGGGTTTTAAAAGAGATACAAGGTAGGGCAGTGGATGTTGGAGCGGCTCTAATGTGAGAGAGAGCAGTGTGTGGAAACTCCCGGTACTGTTGTTTGCAAATGATACTGTGTTGTTAAATGAAGACGAAGGGGTGCTGCAAGGCTTGGTGAATGAGTTTGTGAGAGTTTGTAAGAAATGGAATTTAAAGGCGAATGTAGGGATGAGCAAAGTTATGGTCTTCGAGAGAAATGAAATCACAGAATATACAGTGAGGTTTGATGAGGAGCAAATGGAAAATGTGAGTGTGTTTAAGTACTTGGCTTGTGTGATGAGTGAGGATGGAAGTTTAGAGGATGAAGTGCTTGAAAGGGTACAACAAGGAAGAATGGTTGCTGGTTCTTTGAAAGCATTGATAAGAAACAGGGAAGTGAGCATCTGTCTATCTATCTATTGCCAGACGCCTCAATCCCGTTTGGGGTGGCCACAAACAAATCGCCTCCACGTCGTCCTGTCCCCCGCCATTTCACTGCCCAGCTCCCAACTCACACTGTATGACAGTATTGTGATACCACCTCTAACATATGGAAGTGAAGCTTGGACCTTGTTGGAGGGACACAAGTCAAGAGTGAGAGCAGTGGAAATGAGTTTTCTGAAGGGAGCATGTGGAGTCACTTGGAGAGACAGACTGACAAATGAGGAAGTGAAGGAGCATTGTGGTGTGGATGTGGATGTGATACAAAGCATTGGGAGAAACCCATTGAGGTGGTTTGGCCATGTGGAGAGGATGGAGAGTGAGAGACTGATGAGGAGAGTGTATGTGAGTGAGGTGGAGGGGGAGGCCAAAGATGAGATGGAGGGATGGAGTGGAGAGGTATATGAGAGAGGGGGGTGCGAGCTGGGAGCGGGGCAGTGGAATGGCGGGGGACAGGGCGACGTGGAGGTGCTATGTTTGTGGTCACCGCATACGGGATTACAGTGTCTGGCAATAGATAGGTAGGTAAATAGAATTTATTCATTAAGTATGTTCACCAATTTTTCTTTTTTCTTCAGTAATCATTTTCCATCCATCCATCCATCATCCAATTGTACGTTGCCCCATGAGGAGCGTAGGAGCCCTGGGCTAGGCAAGTTGGTCATGACACTTAAGATGAGAGTGACCAGCCTCACTCATCCCTGAGCAATAAACCCCAACCATCCCTTGGATATAAACCTTCACCAGCTCAATCCAATTGGAGCGCCATAATTACCATTTTCATAGTGGTAGGTGGTGGTGACCATCATCCACTCACTTGATGTAGTGCTGCCTACTTCTTCCTTAGCCTTGATTGATTGATTTATTTTTTTCTGTGCCTGCCCTCCTCTCTTCCTATTTCTCCCATCTTTCCTGTCTCTTCTTATTGCTTTTCTTTCCTTTACAGGTGGTGTTACATTGAGTGACAAGCCAAATGGTTTCCTGTAAGCCAAGAAACCATTTACAACGCTGGGTGGTAACCATATAACCAAACCATACGTGCTCCCTACGTGTCAACAAGTGGGTTGGTGGAGAGTTAGTGCCCCTCCCCGTAAAACAAACAACTCAAAGTCAATGGCCACCCCTTACGGGATTATGGCGTCTGGCAATTGATTGATTGATTGATTGATTACTTCCAATCCATAGGTATAAAAAAAAAAGTAAGATGATGGTGATGATGATGACGACTAAATTTTTTTGTATCTTTTAAATACTGTAGGTAGTGATGATGAAGGAACCACAGAAAGCATTTAGGCGAGGACTCCACATAATAAAAGCACCAACAACACTGCAAGTAGAAGTCTGGAATCCTCGGTAGTCATGGAGAACCCCCCCTGGGAGTGAGTCAACTCCAGAGCCCCTCGGAGAGCCACCCTCAGCCCCTATCACCATCACCATCACCCCCAGAGAGCACCTGATCCTAAACCCACAGGCTCTCAGTGACACAAGCTTTAAGGACACCCAGGATTCAATTATGGAATCTTCACTCAGGTAGGTGGTGATCAGAAATAGTAGTGGGTATCTCTTTGTATGTTACAGTTTTAATCCCTTCAATCTTGGTGACTTTCCTTTTAGTTTAGTCTTGCTGCTCCCAGATGATTTGATTCAACTTAGGAAAGGCTTCTGTTATTGAAGGGGTTTATTAAAGCTACTTCTAAACCCTCCGGTTCAAAAATTCTCTCCTTAACTGAATGGAATCATCAAGAATTGACAATAATAAATTGAAATTTGACATCTCAGACTCAGTGGGTTAGGATACTCATTGTGCAGTTACAGAATTTTCTCATAGGTAGACAGTGCTAAAGTATAGTAGTGATCACACAGTACTGTACGTCTTCCACCCCTTCCATCTGCTCTAGCGCATACCTTCCCAATCTTTCTTCCACTATGCTCTTATACTCTGTCATTTTCTCACTATCTTGCAATTTCTCCACTCTTCTCACAGGAGTTGCTTCCTCCTGTCTTCCCCTTCGTCTCCTCAACCACTATCTTTGCAGCTCTACCTTGGCCATCACTAAGTGATGGTCCGAGACTCCATTCCCCCACCCTCTCCACACTCTTGCATCCAACACTTGTCTTCTCATTCGCTCATCCACACACACATAGTCTATCATTGCCTCACAATATGCGATATTTGGCACACTTTGTGATATGCGATAGCATGCATGCAATAATGTGGTAACTCTCATAATTTCATAATCTGAAAAATAAATCAGGGATTGCAAAATTGACAAGTCAACTGTAACACTAGTACAACTGTAGGATTTAGTAACTTACGATAACCAGTATTATAATCTGGAAGGTACTTAACAGTTAAACAAATTCAGTAATGTTAATTAATCACTCCACATATAAATATATTAATTCCACAGTAATTACCAATTTTTGTGAAGAAATGCCTTTGTTTATTAGTGAGATAATTTGGATAAAAAAGTGATAATTTTAACGTGCCAGGTACAGTAATATGGGTTTGGGAATTTGGCGACACTGCTCAGCAGGAGACTGCTAGCTTCCCTCTTCCAACACAACATTACCACCTGTATATGAGTGTTATGCATGTTTTATATATTTAATTATTGTGCAGTCATGTTATTTGCATACTATTTTGCTTTTTCAGGTTGCTTTCTCTTCAGTTCAGTAATATAGATATGTTTGTTGCATTTGGTATCGTAAATTTTAGCTTCAAAACTTGCCTTTGACGGGGTCCTTGAACCCTACCGATATTTTACCATTAGTTACGTGTTTTGTTATACGAGAATTCATTATACGATTTTGCCAAATTGAACCTGACTGCTTGTATCCTTGGGACCTCCCTGTATCAGCCAAACTATAACAGCTAGAGACAAAGGTAAAGATACATAAGACTCATCAACTCATCCTCTTTCAAATGAAAGTATCCCCTCGTCTCCAGGTGGTCCCGTCAATGAGTAAGGATAAGTTAAAGTTCAATGGGTGATGGGAAGACGCTATACAAGTCGACCAGCTTTGCTCCGCACCTAAAATCGTGACGGCTATACAAGTCGACCGGCGCATTGGGGATATACATTTTTTTGTCTCTCTCTCTCTCTCTCTCTCTCTCTCTCAGTTCCCCTGATGCTTTCTACTTCCTCATCTCCCACACTTTTGCTGAAAACTTTTTAGCTACTTCTGTCATTCCTCATTTCACACTGATCCATAGACCTAATACATTATGCCACTCCTCATGCCTCCCTATTCTTTATTCCTTCCCATTTCCTCTTCCCCGGACAGTCTGTATTTCTTCCTGTAGCTCTCTTCTCCATTCTATAGTATTTCCACTACATTATTAAGTGGTCAGCTGTTCCTTTAATTGGGGTCATCTTCGTGCACACAATTTTCAGATCATATCGCACCGTCCAGCTATCTACCTATTTGCCCATTCATATGAAAAATCCTGTTCATGTCGTATACTGCATAACAGTTTTTCAGGCCACCCTTCACTCTTTCATTCATTCAGTTAAAGTTCCTAGATAACTGCATATATCTGCTTTGATCACATAAATGCAGTTCTCCACACTGCTCCATTTCTGGCAGCCTGCCTATTCAGTCCCCTTATCTCTGAGGGCACACTGTATGACCCTGTCCAAGGTCTTTTTTGCTCTGCCTCTCACAACCCTACCCTTGACGCTCACATCCTTCACCTTCCACACCCAGTTCTCATATTCCATCTTATGAACACGGCCAAACCATCTCACTCTACCCCTCCTCATCACAACACCAATACATTCAAGTACCATTCTTCCTCTTAACTCTTCATTTGTAATAATAACCCTGCCATAGTAATATTATTACCCTCAGGCCTATCATTCAAGGATGCACTACACACCCATATCATAATTATCACTGCTGTATGTCTGAGCCTAAGAATATCCTCTTCCTTTACCATCCAGGTCTAACTATTCTACCACATTACACTGCTATCTATCTATTGACCTACCTAGTGTTGTATGGGGACTGTAGTATTTTGTTACTGATTTCCTGAAGCCATATCTGATAAAGGAAAGGGTTGGATGATGATGGTGGTTTTAATGTAGTGTATTATGCTTTTTGTAATTTTGTTTTTGCCTGTGGACTGGGCTGGCTGTAAGGGGTGATGGGGAGGCCAGGGTTAATTAAACAAACTTTATTGAAGGTTATTTAAAGTTTGATATTATCGTCATCATCATCATCATCCAGATCTGTTTTCCCACCTAAAGATGCAGAATACGCAGATTTCATAGAGCCAGAAAAACCCAAGTGCATCTTTTAATACCTATCTATCTATCTATTGCCAGACGCTTTAATCCCGTAAGGGGTGCCCACAAACAAATCGCCTCCAATGTCCCCCTGTTCCCTGCCATTTCATTGCCCTGCTTCTAGCACACCCCCCCCTCTCATATACCTCTCCACTCCATCCATCCATTTCATCCTTGGCATCCCCTCCACTTCACTCACATACACTCCTCATCAGTCTCCATCCTGTCTACATGGCCCAACTACCTCAATGTATGTCTCCCAATGCTTCCTATCACATCCACATCCACACCACAATGCTCCTTTACTTCTTTATTTGTCAGTCTCTCCATGTGACTCCACATGCTCGTCTCAAATAACTCATTTCCACTGCTCTCTCTATTGACCTCTGTCCCTCCTACAAGGTCCAAGCTTCACTTCTATATGTCAGAGTTGGTATCACAATGCTGTCATGTAGTAACATCTTCACTTCCATTCTCATTTCCCTGTTTCTTATCACTGCTTTGAAGGAACTAGCAACCTTTTTATCCCTGTTGTACACTTCCAAGCACTTCATCCTCTGAACTTCCATTGTTACTCATCACACTACCCAAGTACTAAAATGCACTCCTATTTTTCCATTTTTTCCTCATCCAACCTCAGTGCACATTTGCTGACTTCACTTCTCTCAAAGACCATAACTTTATTCACCTTTACATTCCGTTTCTTACACACACTCCCAAACTCATCCACCAAACCTTTCAGCTTCCCTTCGTCTTCACTTAACAGCACAGTATCATCTGCAAACAACAATACAGGGAGTTTCCAAACACTGCCCTGTTTCATTAGGGTTGCTCCAACATCCAGTACCCTACCTTCTATCTCTTTTATAACCTCATCCATATACAGATTGAACAACCATGGAGACATGACACATCCCTGTTTGAATCCAACCTTCAAATAGAGAAATTCACTCAGTCACTATCCACAGTCACTACAGCCCTCATACCTGCTCTTCACGGCATTCAACAACTTCTCATCTACTCCAGATATTCTTAATTCTTTCCATAACCCATGTCTATCCACCCCGTCATATGCTTTCTCCAAATCCATGAAGGTTGCATAGAACTTCTTTCCCTCCTCTAGGAACTTTCCACTAAAGATGTAAGAATGAATATCTGATCTACACAACCCTTTCCCCTCCTAAAACCTCCCTGTTCTTTTCTAACTAATTCCTACAGTTATTTCCCTTACTCTGTCACTAAGGATCCTACCATATACTTTTCGTACTACTCCAAGAAGACAAATGCCCTTATGATTACCAGACACTCTTTTTCCCGTTTTCCTTTGTACAAGGGAATAATTATTGCCTGTCTTATAATCCTCTGGGACTCTACCTTCCTCCCAGGCTAATCTGCACGTCTTCCACATCCATTCTACTACTATCTCTCCCCCATGCTTCAGCATTTCACCACTCACTCCATGAATTCCTAGGGATTTCCCGATTTTAACTTTTTTCATTGCTTCCACAACTTCCATCCTACTGTCTCTCTGTCCCACCCTGTCTAATTCTCTTTACTTCTTTCCAGAACATTTTCTTACATTCCCTGTACTTTACACTCAAATTTTTTTCCAAATTCCTCGTCCACTCCCTTCGTACTCTCTCTTACTAATCTTCTAACCTCTCTGTTCCTCTCGACATATAACTCTCTCTTCCGTCTCTTAACTTCTTCCGCTTCCTTGTTTCTCATCCCTTTACTACATGCTTTCTTCTTTTGTGGCACGGCCTGTCTCACGTCTTCATTCCACCATACTGTTCCTTGCACCCCCTTTCGTCTTCTCTTCTACCCCACACAACACGTCACATGCTGCACAGATTTCTTCTGTGAATATCTTGCATGCATCTTCCATGTCCCCCATCAGCTGTAATTCATATTTACCCAATTCCTCCTTCTTTTCTCTCTCTTATAGTCTGCCTTTTTAATCCTCTTGTAACCTTTCTACCCTCCTTGCATGAAGTACTTCCTCCTGTTCTTCCCTTCTATTTCTCCATTTCACTTGGACCTTGATTCTGACCACCACCAAGTAGTGGTCAGAAAGTTCACTCCCCCAACCTCTATAAGTTCTTGTATCCATTACACATCTTCGCATCCTTTCATCCACACACACATAATCAATCATTGCCTTCCTTTCAGTTCACCACCCACCCTTCTCATCACTCGCCATGTATACCTGTGGATCATCTTGTGCCTGAAGAGGGTATTGGCTATCATCAACCCTCTCCCAGCACAAATGTCCACTAACACACTGCCATTCTCATCTATCTCAGCAGGCACACCCCACCCACCAACTATTCCATCCACCTTCACATTCCCTACTTTACCATTCATATCTATCTATCTATCTATTGCCAGACGTCATAATCCCGTAAAGGGTGGCCATTTGACTCTGAGTTATTTGTTTTACGGGGAGGGGCACTAACCCTCCACCAACCCACTTGCTGACACGTAAGGAGCACTTATGATTTGGTTATATGGTTACCACCCAGCGTTGTAAATGGTTTCTTGGCTTACAGGAAACCATTCATATCGCCGATCAAAAATACTCTCTCATTCCTTCCAAACTTTTCCATGCACACTTCCACATTTGTCCAGAACTCTTCTCTCACTCTGCTTGCACGATCTTGCGTTGGCGCATACACGCACAGAATCGCCCACATTTGTATTCCAACTTTCAATCTTACCCACAGAATCCTTGACCCAACTGATCCATACTCTCTTATGTTCTTCTTCCATCTTTTACTCACAACTATAAACACTCCTCCTTGATGATGTGATGTAGTATATTTGATCCTATAATGACATTTTGGGGGGGGGGGGAAGGTAGAAATGAGAATGTGAGCTGATCACAATAATGGGATTGAATATGTTAGTGATGTGACGGGAAGAGATTGGTTGAGATGAATTTCGTATGTGAAGACGAACGGGAGGTGCATATGTGAAGACGAACGGGAGGTGCAAAGCTTGGTGGATGAGATTTGAAAAGTGTGTAAGAAACGAAATCTGTAGGTGAATGTTGGGAAGAGTAAAGTTATGGTCTTTAAGAGAGTGATGTCAGTGAATGTACAAGTACAGTGAGGTTTGATGATGAGGAAATGAGAAAAGTGAATATATTTAAGTACTTGGGTAGTGTGATGAGTAAGGATGGAAGTTTAGAGGGTGAAGTGCTTGAAATGGTGCAACAGGGACGAAAGATTGCTGGTTCCTTGAAAGCAATGATAAGAAACAGGAAAGTGAGCATGGAAGTGAAAAAGCCACTACATGATAGTATTGTGATATCAGCTCAAATGTATGGAATTGAAGCTTGGACGTTGTTGGAGGGACAGAAATCAAGAGTGAGAGCAGTGTATATGAGTTATTTGAGAGGAGCATGTATGGAATCAAGGTCCAAGTAAAATGGAGAAATAGAAGAAGGGAAGGACAGGAGGAAGGAGTATTTGCAAGGAGCATGGAAAGGTTACAAGAGGATGAGAAGAAGGCAGAATATAAGAGAGAAGTAGGGGAAAGATTGGGTAAATATGAATTGGAGCAGATGGGGGACGTGGAAGGTGTGTGTAAGATATTCACAGAAGAAATGTGTCCAGCATGTGAGATGGTTTGTGGGGTGAAGAGAAGACGAAAGGGAGTGCAAGGAACACCATGGTTTAATGAGGAGGTGGGACAGGCTGTGGCACAAAAGAAAAAAGTATATAATGAATGGATGAGAAATAAGGGCGTGGAAGAAGTTGAGAGATGGTAGAGAGAGTTATATGTAGAAAGGATGAGAGAGGTGAAAAGATTTATAAGAGAGAGTAAAAGAGAGTGGATGAGGAATTTGGAAGGAATTTGAATTTCAAGTGGAAGAAATGTATGAAAATGTTTTGGAAAGAGATAAAGAGAGTCAGACAGGGTGGCAGTTAAGTTAGTAGGGGAGTGAAAGATAAAAATGGTAGATTACTAGTTGAGAAAGGAGAAAAAGTGAGCAGATGGAGAGAGCACTTTAATGAATTGTTGAACATTGAGCATGAAAGTAATGCAAGTATATGTGGCCGGGGAGTGGCTGGGAGAAGGATGGATGTGAGAGGAAAGGAAGAAATCAGTAGAATAGAAGTTGTAGAAGCAATGATAAAAGTCATAATGGGAAAAGCTGCAGGAATTGATGGAGTGTGTTTTGAAGTGCTGAAGCATAGGGGAGAGATCGTAGTAGAATGGATGTGGAAGATGTGCAGATTGGCCTGGGAGGAAGGTAGAGTCGTGGAGGATTGGAAGTCAGGTATAATTATTTCCTTGTACAGTACAAAGGGAAAGGGAAAACAGAAGTGCGTGGTAATCACAGGGGCATTTGTCTTGTTCGTGTAATAGGAACAGTATACTGTAGGATGGTTATTGACAGAGTTAGGGAAATAACAGAGGAATTAATTGGAGAAGAACAGGGAGGCTTTAAGAAGGGAAAAGGTTGTATAGATCAGATATTCATTCTTAGATCTTTAGTGGAAAAGTTTCTAGAAAGAAGTTGTATGCGGCCTTCACGGATTTCGAGAAAGCATAGGACAGGGTGGATAGACAAGGATTGTGGACTGTATTAAGAATATTTGGGGTAGATGGGAAGTTGTTGAATTCTGTGAAGATATGTGTGAGGGTGCTAAGGCCGTAGTGCGTATGGATAGTTAACTGAGTTAAATTTTCTATTTGAAGGTTGGATTGAATCAAGGGTGTGTCATGTCTCCATGGTTGTTCAATCTGTATATGGATGGGGTTATAAAACAGATACAGTGTAGGGCAGTGGATGTTTGAGTGGCCCTAATGAGAGAGGTCAGTGTTTGGAAACTCCTTGTACTGTTGTTTGCAGATGATACTATGTTAAGTGAAGATGAAGGTGAGCTGCAAGGCTTGGTGGATGTGTTTGGGAGAGTCTGTAAGAAACAGGATCTAAAGGTGAATGTAGGGAAGAGTAAAGTTATCCATGGTCTTCGAGAGAAGTGATGTCAGTGAATGTACAGTGGGGTTGGATGTGGAAGAAATGAAAAATGTGAGTGCATTTAAATACTTGGGTAGTGTGATGAGTAAGGATGGAAGTTTAGAGGGTGAAGTGCTTGAAAGGGTACAACAAGGAAGAAAGGTTGCTGGTTCCTTGAAAGCAGTGATAAGAAACAGGGAAGTGAGCATGGAATTGATAAAGCTACTACATGACAGTATTGTGATACCAACTCTAACATATGCAAGTGGAGCTTGGACGTTGTTGGAGAGACGCAGGTCAAGAGTGAGAGCAGTGGAAATAAGTTATTTAAGAGGAGGATGTGGAGTCACATGGAGAGAGAGACTGACAAATGAGGAAGTGAAGGAGCATTGTGGTGTGGATGTGGATGGGATAGGAAGTGTTGGGAGAAACACATTGAGGTGGTTTGGCCATGTGGAGAGGATGGAGAGTGAGAGACTGATGAGGAGAGTGTATGTGAGTGAGGTGGAAGTGGGGGAGAGGAAGAAGGAGGCTAAGGATGAGATGGAGGGATGGAATGGAGAAGTATATGAGAAAGGGGTGTGTTAGCTGGGATCAGGGCAATGAAATGCCGGGGACAAGTCAACTTGGAGGCGATTTGTTTGTTGCCACCCCTTACAGGATTAAGGCATCTGGCAAGAGATAGATAGACCCATTTCCAGTATTGTACATTTTTTTGCATTGAATTTCATTTCCCTCATCTGGCTCCAATGATGAATCCTATCCAGGTTCTCCTGCAACATTTTACAGTCTTGTTCAACTTCTACTTTCCACATGATCTTCACATCATCAGCAAAGAGACTTGCATTACTGTCCTTTATTAATGTTCTCATTAGTCAGTCTCACAAGAAGTCTCTCAACCACTCCAGAAAGTTCCCCTTCAGTCCTGTGTGCTCCAATTTCCACATTAGTTGCAATGGGTTACCTTGTCAAAGGCTTTCTCGAGATCTAAATACACACTGTTCACTCAACTACCCCTTTCCTATAGCACGTCTATCACCCTTGAGTAGAAGCTCAACAGGTTGGAAACACACACCTTTCACATCTGAATCCAAACTAACTTTCTTCCAAAATCTCCATCTCCTCCAGATATTTTATCCATCTGTCTTTCGTGATTCTCTCGAACAATTTTGCGTCTATGGTGGCCAAGAACACTGGTTTATGATTCAGAGGTTCTTCTTTGTTTCCTCCCTTACAAATTGGTACAGTAGAGTCTTCATACAGCACGAGATAGGTTATGCAGAAGCTCGTGCAAAATCAAATTAGCGCTGAAACGTGACATATATTTACATGTAAAGTAGGGGTTTAGGTTTTAGGAGCCTCATGTTTTTCGTTAAAAATATAGATAGATTATTACAAATACGCCTGCCTTAAGACAGCCAAGACAGTGTGTTTAGATACGATCTCACCGATTGGACACATCAGTGCATACTGCTTTCTAACCTGACTGATTAGTATTGCCCCCTAATACTCCCCATAAAAATTTGAATCACCAAGGATTGCCACTAAGCCTCTTGAATGTCCTCATTACCAATCAAGGAAAAAACTTTTGACCTAATCAACTCATGAACAATGGCATACCAGCATCAGGCATATTTCACCAGGATTACTTTCGGCGCTTAAAAAAAAAAAAAAAAAGCAGTGTGAAACTATTTTTGAAAGCCATTAGTGGTCAACAGTAAAGGAAACAAAATGCTATGAAGAAGTTGTCATCATCGAGTGATTGCGTATTTCTCACTTCTCAGAGACAGTACACGAATGCAGTAATCGTGAATAATAAGCAAGTCAGCAAAGCAGTATTATTTGTATGGCAGTATAATTCAAAGGAACTGAACTCACAAAATTATTTTTATCTAACTCTGTATGTCAACACATTAGTGTCTTCACATATCGTAAGATCCGAATTATCTCGACCAAAGACCATCACAAACATCAGGCACAAAACCCTCTCCCCCCCTTTTTCTTTTTACATGCTGCACTAAAGGTGAAAACCTGAATTTTACTGCTCCTTCATCATTAACTTTTTTTTTCCAACAAAGAGAACTATCCACATCGTAAACACACCTGAGTCATATCTGTCTGATCATTTGCATTTAAGCTGCCACACCACATGCCACTTTGTCCAACAATTTTAGTTTCATTTAGAATAAATGCTTTTCTTGTGTTCATAGCACTTTCATGGTGTTTAGGCATAACTAAAGTTACTTTGAAACTATGTGCTCAGAGTTCTGAGAGGAAATGAGGAGCAAGGAATAAAGCAAATAAAGTTCTCATCACAGCGACTGTCTACACAACACTGAGGCAGGCTGTGGCAGGTGATATGGGACATGGGTCACGTGGGTTGGATCGTGTCGAGGAAGCCAATCAGTGACCAACAAAAGCATAACACACGAGTTGTATCTTGAAATACAATACCTTAACGCACCCATTTCCCACAGTTTCTCTCGTGCAATTGAGTGGTTCGGTATTACCGTGCTATTAAGTAATTATGGGAGAAATTATATGCCTTTGTTATTGTAAGATCGTTGTTTCGTTTTGTCTTAAATCGCGATTCTGCCATAGCACATTGGCCCTCTTCCATTCTCTTGGCACTTCTTCCAGAGAACACACAATTTAACCGTGAATTTTATCTGCCAGTTGTTCTCTGCATCCCTTCAGTACCCAGTTAGTGATTCTGCCCAGCCCTGGGGTTTTCCTTACATCTTGAATTTCCAGTAATTTATACACTTCCTTCACTTCCACTTTTACATCTTTTATCACAACAATTCTAGTCACTCCCTCCCCCTCCACGAAATCACTTTCTTAAGCGAAAACCTATTTGAAACTTTTGTTCATCATTTCAACTTGCATTACCGCATCTTTATAGACCTTTCCTTCTACTTTCAGTTTGTTGATTCCTTCCTTTTGTTTCAGTTTGCCATTAACAAACATATAATACAACTTGGGTTCTTGCTTACATTTGTCAAGTATACCTTTTTCAAAGTTCCTTTCTTCCACCCTACATATTCTTGTTTATTCATTTCTAGTTCTTCTATATTCTTCCTTTGTTCTAATATTACCTCTCTTTCTCCAGTTCCATGCCATGTCCCTCCCTTTTTTTTTTTTCCTTTCATACACCTTCTGTTAAAGCAATCCTTTTTCCTGTTTTCTCTCCTCTTACTCATGGCACATATTTTTCCACTCCCTAATTATAGAGGTCAAGAAAGATATCCCACTTCCTCTGCATCTCTCTTGTTTCTCTGAATTTTCTCCAATCTGGATTTTTAAAAACTTTTCTCAGTCCTGTAAAGTTTGCTTTACCAAAGTTGTATCTTCCCTGCCTAAGCTCATGTCTTGGCACCACGTTCCCTTTTATCATCAGGAACTGAATGACCACATGATCACTTTTCCAATAGGACACAGATATTTCAGAGATTCCATTGTGTCAGGTTCTTTGGTTAGTAGTAAATCTAGTCTTGCTGGTGTGTCATCAGTTCTAAATGTAGTTTATTCTTTGACCCACTGGGTGTTTTACATCATTCATTGATATGTTTGATAATATTCCTCCCCACGAATCCGAACTACCACCTGATTCCCACTCCTGCCAGTTCACCTCTTTACAATTAAAGGCACCCACCAGGACTATATTTTGCTTTTCCCAATCACTTTCTGCAGGTGTCTAACCATTTCTGACAACATCTGGTATTCACCCTCATTCCATAGCCTTGTCTGAGGGTGAATATCCAGTTTCTAATTTCATATTTACCAGTTCAGCTTTATCCACATTTATGCTGTTCTTCACTGCTATGATCACTCCTCCTGTTTTTTCTTTTCAGTCTCTTCTCTGTAGTTGTATTTACCATCTCCCACATGGATATCAATATCCTTTCTTAGCTTGGTCTCTATGAAGCACATAATATCGGGCTCATTTACCGTCAAGAAATTGTTGATTTCCAGCATTGCTGAGGTTAAGCCATTTATGTTAGCATATGCCACATTCAATCATTTTACGTTGTTTTTTATTCTGTCGTTCTCCCTTCATAATGTGTATGTATGTATGTGTGCGTGCACGCTTGTGTGAATAGAGGTGGGGTGATGATGATGATGGTGGTGGTTTTAATGTGGTATATTATGCCCTTTTTCTCTGTCTGTCTTTGCCTGTGGACTGGGCTGGCTGTAAGGGGTGATGGGGAGGCCAGGTTAAATAAAACAAACTTTATTGAATGTTATTTACAATTCAACATTGTTATCATCGTCATCATCCAGATCTGTTTTCCCACCTAAAGATGTAGGTACATTCCAGAGAGCCAGAACAACACCTCGAACAACAGCAGAGTCCCAATTTCGGGCAGAGAGAAGTAACCATCGTGCAATAACATAAACATTTAATTTTTCCGTTAATTATTGACCAGCATGTTAATATGTTAATATCTCTCAGTTGCACCGGAGAAACAGAGTGGGAAGTGGGTGCATTTAGCTAGTGGATTTCCACGTAGGTTCATTTGTTTACAACTCCTGTGTTGTACTTTTGTTGGTCGCTGGTAGAGTTCTTTAACCTAAGCCGACCCACATGACCCACGTCCCATACCAGCTGCTGCCTGCCTAAGCTGTTGTGTTAACTGTTGTTGTGTCGAGAAGCATTTATTTATTTATTTCCTTGCCCTTCATTTCATATAATAACTGAGTGTGCGGTTCCGAACTAAGTTTATTGTGTGGTGTGGGAGTTAATGCCAACAAGGGTAACATTTGGACAGTCAGATAAAATGTGTTAGGTGTTACATGATGTGGGTAGTGTCTTTGTTGGACAGTGATTAAAAAACTAAAAATGCTAATGATGAGAGGGTAGTGAAATTCAAGTTTTCACATTAATTGCAGCGAGTGTGAAAAGGGCTTTGTGACCGATGCTCGTTATTAACTAACAGAGTCAGGGCCAGAAAATGTGGTTTGTTCGGTATGTGACGAGTCTACGTCTTGGTATAAGAAGTTAGGTAAGATAATTGTCAGCTCATTTCTTGTGAACTATACTTTCATACAAATTATGCTGTTTGGCTGACTTGTTCAAAAATAGTTTCACAGTTTAGTGGCAAGCATAGGGCTAGATAAGAGGTTTTCAGGGCAAAATCTGAGTCTCAGAGACATTTACTTGACAACCTTAATAATGTGCAGAGGAAGACTATGATACTTAAGGTGGCAAATCAGATGAAGAGGGAATATTGGGATATCAGTGTGTGAAGAATGTTGAAGGAAAGGTAGTGGTGGGCAGTGAGGGTATTCAAGATGCCTGGAGAGAGCATTACAACTGGTTGTTGAATGATGAGTTTGGGACAGGGAAGGTTTGGAGCCAGCAGATCCAGCGTTTGGCTGTTGGCCTTGCTTGATGCTGCTACTGTGAGCAGGGCAATAGGAGGGATGCAGCTGGGGAAGGCAGCAACTGTGTCTGGGTTGACTGCTGAAATGGAGAAGGCCTCATGAGATATAGGAGTGAAGATAGTTACAGGTTTTATAAATATGATTATTTATGAGTGTGTTTTCCCAGATAATTGGCTGAATAGTATAATTGTATATGTGGACAAGAGAAGTGTGACAAGCCAAATGGTTTTCTGTACACCAGGAAACCATTTACTATGCTGGGTGGTAATCATATAACCATATTATGGCAGCTGGTGATTTAGTGGGTAATTAAGGCACTCCATTTGGATTGAGGCAGTGCAGGTTTATATCAGATGGGTGGTTGGGGTTTATTGCTCAAGTAATGCCACTCAGGGATGAGTGAGGCTGCTGACTTTCATCTTAAATGTCAGGTCCATCTTGCCTAGCCCCGGGCTTTTACGCTCCTCATGGGGCAACACAGGATTCATTGTTGATGATGATGTACAAGGGGAATGGTGATGATCTGGAAAGAGGATATTATAGAGGCATAAAGATTTTGGAACAGATGTGAAGAAATGCCTTTGTTTATGAGTGAGATAATTTTGATCAAAAAGTGATCATTTTAACGTGCCGGGTACGATAATATGGGTTTGGGAATCTGGCAACACTGCTCAGCAGGAGACTGCTAGCTTCCCTCTTCCAACACAACATTACCACCGATAGATAAGTGTTATGCATGTTTCATATGTTTAATTAATGTCTATCTATCTATCTATACCCCGATGACATAATCCTGCAAAGGGTGGCTGCAGACAAAACGCCTCCAAGTCGCTCTGTCACCCACCATTTGACTACCCTCCCCTCCAACACACCCTCCCCTCCCTCATATACCTGTCAACTCCATCTCTCCACCTCATCCTCGGTCTACCCCTCAATCTCCCTCCCTCAACCTCACCTACATACACCCTCTTAGTCAGTCTTTCATTCTCCATTCTCTTCACATGTTCAAACCACCTCAGGTTATTTCTCCTAATCTTCTCAACCACATCCACATCCACCCCAGAACATTCCTTCACTTCTTCATTCGTCAACCTGTCCCTCCACGTCACTCCACATACTCCTCTCAAGTAACTCATTTCCACTGCTCTCACTCTTGACTTGTTCCCCTTTTGCAAGGTCCACGCCTCGCTTCCATACGTCAGGGTAGGGATCACAATACTGTACTATCATGCAGTGACTTTTTAACTTCCATACTCACCTCCCTATTTCTCATCACTGCTTTCAGTGTACCAACAACCTTCCTTCCCTGTTGTACCCTTTCATGCACTTCATCCCCCAAAGTTCCATCCTTACTCATCACACTACCCAAGTACTTGAATGCACTCACATTCTCCATATCCTCACCATCCAACCTCACTGCACACTCTGTGACTTCATTCCTCTCAAACACCATAACTTTACTTTTGTTTACGTTAACTTTCCGATTCCTCCTCCTACACACTGTCCCAAATTTCATTCACCAAATCTTGCAACTCCCATTCATCCTCACTCAACATACTGTATCATCAGAAAACAGCAACACCTGAATCTTCCAAATCTCACCCTCATTCATTAGAGCCACCCCCACATCCACTGCCCTACCTTGCACCTCCTTTACAACCCCATCCATGTATATACAGTATTAAACAGCCATGGAGACATCACACAACTCTGTTTCAGTCCCACATTGAGATTAAAGAACTCACTCAGCTCATCATCCACTCGCACCGTAGCCCTAGCTCCCTCGTACATACTCTTCACAGCACTCAACAATTTCCCCTCCACTCCATATATTCTTAATACCTTCCACATACCTTGCCTATCTCTTCTGTCATAAGCTTTCTCCAAGTCCATGAAGGCAGCATACACTTTCTTTCCCTTCTCTAGATACTTCTCCACTAAACATCTTAGAACAAATATCTGATCTACACACCCTTTTCCCTTCCTAAATCCCCCTTGTTCTTCTCCAACTAGCTCCTCTGTCATACGCCTAACCCTATCAGTGAGTATCGTATCATATATTTTACCAGTCACACTAAGAAGGCAAATACCCCTATGGTTACCACATACTTCTCTCTCCCCTTTTCCTTTGTATAAAGGAACAATTATACCTGATTTCCGGTCCTCTGGAACCCTTCTTTCTTCCCAAGCCAATCTACACAACTTCCATATCCACTCCACAATAATCTCACCCCCATACCTAAGCATTTCACCACACACTCCATCAATTCCTGGGGCCTTCCCCAACTTAATCTTCTTCATTGCTTCCACTACTTCTGCCCTACTGATCTCTTCCTCCCTCCTCTCATTTCTTTTTCTCCCAGCCATTCCCCAACCACTTATACTCACACTGCTCTCATTCTCTACATTCAACAAATCCTCAAAGTGCTCCTTCCGTCTCCTCAATTTCTCTCTCTTCTCCACCAACAATCTATTATTCCTGTCTTTCACTCCCCTACTATTTCCCCTTTCACACTGGCTTACTTTCTTTACCTCCTTCCAAAACAATTTCTTACTCTCCCTTCATTTCACACTCAGATTCCTCCCAAACTCTTCATCCACTTTCTTCTTACTCTCCTTCACCAGTCTCTTAACCCCCCTTCTCCTGCTCACATATACCTCTCTCTTCTCTCTCTCATCTTCTCCCCTACCTCTACTCGCTGACCATTCACTATATGCCTTCTTCTTTTGTTCCACAGCTCGTTTCACCTCATCATTCCACCATGCTGTCCCTTCCACACCCTTGCATCTCCTCCACACTCCACATACCTCACACGCTGCGCCTGTCTCTTCTGTGAATATCTTCACGGTATTAATTAAACATATAAAACATGCATAACACTCATCTATCAGTGGTAATGTTGTGTTGGAAGAGGGAATCTGACAGTCTCCTGCTGAGCAGTGTTGTTAGATTCCCATACCCATATTATCATACCCGGCATGTTAAAATTATCACTTTTTGATCAAAATTATCTCACTCATAGACAAAGGCATTTCTTCATATAAATTGGTAATTACTGTGGAATTAATATATTTATATGTGGAGTGATTAATTAACATTACTGAATTTGTTTAACTGTTAAGTACTTTCCATATTATAATACTGGTTATCGTAAGTTACTAAATCCTTCAGTTGTACTAGTGTTACAGTTGACTTGTCAATTTTGCAATCCCTGATTTATTTTTCAGATTATGAAATTATGAGAGTTACCACATTATTGCATGCATGCTATCTCATATCGCAAAGTGTGCCAAATATCGCATATTGTGATAATTATCACATGTCTGGCAACGCTGCAGCTCAGCAGTTCTGCTTATTCTCTCCGAGGTTGAGAGAAAATGGCGGTGACTGCGTTTGCTGGGATGACTGAGTTAGAATCCTCCCACCTCGCCCCAGACTGAATGTCTTATCATTGGATTTTCGAGATTGTATAATGAAAATAGTCCCTAAGTTACCAGGTCATATCATCGGTTTCTCGTATATCTATCCATGAATCTATCTATTGCCAGATGCCTCAATGCCGTTCTTGGTGGCCACAAACAAATTGCTTCCACGTCGCCCTGTCCCCCGCCATTTCACTGCCCTTCTCCCAACTTACACCCCCCTCTCTCATATACCTCTCTACCCGATCCCTCCATCTCATCCTCGGGCTTCCCCTCCCTCTACCCCCCTCCACCTTACTCACATACACTCTTTTCTTCAGGCTTTCACCTCCATCCTCTCCACATGCCCAAACCACCTCAGTGTGTTCCTCCTAATGCTTCCTATCACATCCACATCCACACCACAACGCTCCTTTATATCCTCATTTGCCAGCCTGTCTCTCCATGTGACTCCACAGGCTCCTCTTAAATAACTCATTTCCACTGCTTTCACTCTTGACTTGTGTCCTTCCAACAACGTCCAAGCTTCACTTCCATATGTTAGAGTTGATATCACAGTACTGTCATGTAGTAACTTTTTCACGTCCATTCTCACTTCCCTGTTTCTTATCACTGCTTTCAAGGAACCAGCAACCTTTCTTCCCTGCTGTACCCTTTCAAGCACTTCACCCTCCAAACCTCCATCCTTACTCATCACACTACCCAAGTACTTAAACGTACTCACATTTTCCAATTCCTCACCATCCAACCTCGCTGTACATTCACTGACTTCACCTCTCTCAGAGACCATCACTTTACTCTTCCCTACATTCACCTTTAGATTCCGTTTCTTACACACTCTCCCAAACGCATGAATCAAGCCTTGCAGCTCCCTTTCGTCTTCACTCAACAACACAGTATCATCTGCAAACAACAGTACAGGGAGTTTCCAAACACTACCCTCTCTCACCAGGGCCACTCCAACATCCACTACCCTAACTTGTACCTCTTTTATTACCCCATCCATGTACAGATTGAACAACCATGGAGACATGACACATCCCTGTTTCAACCCAATTTTCAAAGAGAAAAATTCACTCAGTTCACCATCCACACGCTCTGCAGCCTTCGCACCATCGTACATACTCTTTACAGCATTCAACAACTTCCCATCTACAGTACTCCATATATTCTTAATACAGTACTTTCCACAGCCCTTGTCTATCTACCCTGTCATATGCTTTCTCCAAAACCATGAATGCTGCATACAACTTCTTTCCCTTCTCTAGAAACTTTTCCACTAAAGATCTAAGAATGAATATCTGATCTAGACAACTTCATCACTTCGTAAATCCTCCCTGTTCTTTTCCAAGTAATTCCTCTGTTCTTTCTTTAACTCTGTCAGTACGTATCCTACCATACACTTTTCCTATTGTACTAAGAAGACAAATGCCCCTATGATTACCACACACTTCTTTTTCCCCTTTTCCATTGTACAAGGAAATAATTATACCTGACTTCCAATCCTCAGGGACTCTGCCTTCCTCCCAGGTCAATCTGCACATCTTCGAGATCCATTCTACTACTATCTCTACCCCATGCTTCAGCATTTCACCAGACACTCCATCAATTCCTTGGGCTTTCTCCAATTTGACTTTCTTCATTGGTTCCACACTTCTATCCTACTGATTTCTTCCTGTCTTCTCACCTCCCTCCTTCTCGCAGCCATTCCCGAACCACTTATACTCTCATTACTTCCATCCGCTATATTTAACAATTCTTTAAAATGTTCTCTCCATCTGCTCACTTTTTCTGCCTTCTCCACTAGTAATCTACCATTTTTATCTTTCACTCCCCTGCTAACTTTACTTCCATCCTGTCTTCCTGTCTTCACCTCTTTCCAGATTTTTTTACACTCCCTCCACTTTACACTCAGATTCCTTCCAAATTCCTCATCCACTCTCCTCTTACTCTCTCTTACTTATCTTTTCACTTCTCTCTTTGTTTCTACATATAACTCTCTCTTCTGCCTCTCAAGTTCTTCCACGCTCCTATTTCTCATCCATTCATTGTATGCTTTCTTCTTTTGTGCCACAGCCTGTCTCACCTCTTCATTCCACCACCATGTTCCTTGCACCCCCCTCCGTCTTCTCTGTATCCCACACACCACATCACATGCTGCACATATTTCTTCTGTGAATATCCTGCACACACCTTCCACGTCCCCCATCTGCTCCAATTCGTATTTGCCTAATTGTTCCTCCACTTCTCTCTTATATTCTGCCTTTTTCTCATCTTCTTTTAACCTCTCCAGTCTCCTTACAAATATTCCTTCTTCCCGTCCTTCCCTTGTATTTCTCCATCTTATTTGGATCTTGATTCTTCCTCCACTTCTCTCTTATATTCTGCCTTTTTCTCATCTTCTTTTAACCTCTCCAGTCTCCTTACAAATACTCCTTCTTCCTGTCCTTCCCTTGTATTTCTCCATCTTATTTGGATCTTGATTCTGACCACCACCAAGTAGTGGTCAGAAAGTTCACTCCCCCAACCTCTATAAGTTCTTGTATCCATTACACATCTTCGCATCCTTTCATCCACACACACATAATCAATCATTGCCTTCCTTTCAGTTCACCACCCACCCTTCTCATCACTCGCCATGTATACCTGTGGATCATCTTGTGCCTGAAGAGGGTATTGGCTATCACCAACCCTCTCCCAGCACAAATGTCCACTAACACACTGCCATTCTCATCTATCTCAGCAGGCACACCCCACCCACCAACTATTCCATCCACCTTCACATTCCCTACTTTACCATTCATATCTATCTATCTGTCTATTGCCAGACGTCATAATCCCGTAAAGGGTGGCCATTTGACTCTGAGTTATTTGTTTTACGGGGAGGGGCACTAACCCTCCACCAACCCACTTGCTGACACGTAAGGAGCACTTATGATTTGGTTATATGGTTACCACCCAGCTTTGTAAATGGTTTCTTGGCTTACAGGAAACCATTTGGCTTCTCACTCAATGTAAAGCTACCTGTAAAGGAAAGAAAAGCAATAAGAAGTGACAGGAAAGATGGGAGAAATAGGAAGAGAGGAGGACAGGCACAGAAAAAGAATGATAAAGGCTAAGGAAGAAGTAGGCAGCACTACATCAAGTGAGTGGATGATGGTCGCCACCACCTACCACCATGTACTCACATTTTCCATTTCCTCATCATCCAGCCTCACTGTACATTCACTGACTTCACTTCTCTTGATGACCATAACTTTACTTTTCCCTACATTCACCTTTAAATTCCGTTTCTTACACACTCTCCAAAACTCGTCCACCAAGCCTTGCAGCTCCCCTTCATCTTCGCTTAACATCTGCAAACAACAGTACAGGGAGTTTCCAGAGACTACCCTCTCTCACTAGGGTCACTCCAACATCCACTGCCCTACCTTGTATCTCTTTTATAACCCCATTCATGTACAGATTGAACAACCATGGAGACATGACACATCCCTGTTTCAACCCAACCTTCAAAGAGAAAAATTCACTCAGTTCACCATCCACATGCACTGCAGCCTTAGCACCCTCATACATACTCTTCACAGCATTCAACACCTTCCCAGCTACTCAATATATTCAAAATACTTTCCACAATCCTTGTCTATCCACCCTATCATATGCTTTCTCCAAATGCTTAAAGGCCGCCTACAACTTCTTTCCCTTCTCTAGAAATTTTTCCACTAAAGATCTAAGAATGAATATCTGATCTACACAACCTCTTCCCTTCCTAAAGCCTCCCTGTTCTTCTCCAACTAATTCTTCTGTTATTTCCTTAACTCTGTCAGGTGCTTGAGTGTGTGAAAGTGGATGTATGTGGAATAACTGAAACTAAATGAAGAGGTGAGAGTGAGAGACAATGGGGGTATGGATGGGAAATATGTGCAGGAGTAGGTGAGAATGAGAGGGCAAATGAAGGAGTGTGTATTGTTGTGAGTAAAAGATTGAAGAAGAACATAAGAGAGTACGGAACAGTTGGCTCAAAGATTGTGTGGGTTAGATTGAATGTTGGAATACAAATGTGGGCAATTGTGTGCGTGTATGCGCCAATGCAAGATCGTGCAAGCAGAGTGAGAGAAGAGTTCTGGACAAATGTGGAAGTGTGCATGGAAAAGTTCGGAAGGAATGAGAGAGTGTTTTTGATTGGTAATATGAAAGAGGTAAACAGTCATCACTCAAAGGATGAATAATAAATTGACAGATGATAGGAGCAAACCATAAATATTACTCTACAGTAGTAATGTACCTCTTTTTATTAAATTTCAAATGTATGTTGCTGCTAGTATGTACAGAGCCAATAGCTCTTAAAATATTTCATTTCATTTTGAGAGTGTGGGGACCTCATAGTCAGTGTGATGTACTAAAAAGTGCTGAAGTTCATCCTTACTCTACAGGTGTCTAGCCAGGGAGCACTCAATTGCAACAGCAGCAGTCAAGATGTGCTTAATGCTGATTCAAGGTCAAGGAGTATTTAGTGCAGTGTGGTGGGGCCTGCAGGGTGTACGGTATATGGAGAAGGTTGGAGGGCAGTGTGGAGGTAAGCAAACTACATGTTGTATTCCATCAGCTAATGAGACTTTCTAGCATCTCTTCCTTACCATAATATTCTCATATAATATTTGTCTTTGTATTTATTTTTTTGTGGACTAATAATGCATAAATAGCACACAGGAGATTGGTAACCTGTTCAGTCTGAGGACATCTTTTATTCTTGTGACTGCAAGACAGATATACTCAAGAAAATTCCCAAGTAATGAAGGGGTTAATGAAAACTATATCCAGCTCTTCCAGTTCAAAAAGTCATCCTTAGTTGAATGTAGTTTTATAGAGGCAGCAATAATAGAATTTATTAAATTCCCTTGGCTGACTTTCATAACATGCCATTTGTGGAAATTGACTGGTAAGGAAGAGGTGTAAGTTAGCCTTCTACACTGATGAGAATGTAGCTTTTATTTATTTTTAAGGGGAAGGAGGGAGGATGGTGAGCAGATAAACAAACTACATTTGGTGATATTCATGCTTTGTATTGCTCTCACTCACTAGGTACAGCCACTATAACAATGACAAATAACCTTCGTATGGTTAAAAAAAACACGATGTATTTCATGTGAAGTATAAAACACTAGTTGTATTGCACATGAAGTAATTCTGACATGAATCACATTCATTGTTATTCTATGTGGGGATTACTTCACACTTGAATATACTGCATCTATATACTAGTACATATAAAAAGTTAAGATAAATGTTTGTGAGAAGAAAGTTGGATGTGTTAGCTTTGAGTGAAACGAAGATGAAAGGGAAGGGGGAATCTATGTTTGGAAGTGTGAATGGAAGATTGTCAGGTGTTGATAGAGGAAGGGCAAGAGAAGGTGTGGCCTTGTTAGTGAGTCCAGGAGTACAGCAATGTGTGATTGAATGGAAGGAGGTGTCATCGAGACTGATGTGGGTGAAAGCGAAATTTGAACGTGAGTTGTGGGTGTTTGTGAGTGCATATGGGCCTGGTAGTGAAAGGGATGAACAAGAGAGGGAGTCTTTCTGGAATGATGTTGATGAGTGTCTGCAGAGTTTTGGAGCAAATGTGAATGTGGTAATGATGGGAGATCTGAATGCTAGAGTGGGAAATGTATCAGTTGAAGGCGTAGTTGGTATGCATGGTGTGCCTGGAAGAAATGAAAATGGGGAACGAATGATAGCGATGTGTGTTGAGCGAGAGATGGTGATTGGGAATACGCTGTTTGAGAAGAAAGATATTTATAAGTATACATGGGTGAGACAGGAGGGTGGAAGGGTTGTTGATAGAGCCTTGATGGACTATGTGGTTGTGTCTAGGAATGTAATAGGAAGATTGTTGGATGTGAGAGTTCTGAGAGGGGAGGGTGGAGGTATGTCTGACCACTACCTGGTGGAGGGAAAGTTAAGAGTAGGTAAGAGATGGGTGAGAGCTAGGAGGGTTAGGTGTGGCAGGGAGGTTTTGAAAGTGAGTGAGTTGGATAAAAGAGAGAAAAAGATAGAGTATCAGGAGAAATTGAAAGATGAGTGGAACGCAGTGAAAGATCGGGAAAATGGCAGCGTGGAGGAGGAATGGCAGTTGTTTAAGAGTGCTGTGGTGGGGCATGCAGAAGAGGTGTGTGGTGTGAGACGTGTGGGTGGTGGTGTAAGAAAAGGAAGTGAATGGTGGTGCGAGGAAGTAAGTATGGCTGTGGCTGAGAAGAGACGTGCATATGAAGTGTGGCTGCAGAGGAAGGATGAGATGTCATATGAAAGGTATAAGGAAAAGAGGAATAGAGCGAGAAGGGCTGTGCGTGATGCTAAAGTGGCAGCAGATGAGAGGTGGGGTAGGCGGCTGACAGAGAATTTTCAACAGAATAAGAAAATGTTTTGGGAGGAGGTGAAAAGGGTGCGAAAGGGAGAGTCTGGGAAGGAAGAACGAGTAAAAGCAGAGGATGGAAGGATGTTAATTGAGATGGATGCAGTAAGGAAGAGATGGGCAGAGTATTTTGAACGATTGTTAAATGTAGAGGAGGAAAGGGTGGCTGAGATTGTGGCGGATGGAAGGGTGCAAGGAATAAATGTGTTGGGAGAGTTGAATGATTCTATGATCATGAAGGAGGAAGTGGAGAAGGCAGTAAAGGAGATGAAAACAGGGAAAGCTGCAGGTATGGATGGGTGTGCTGTGGAATGCCTGAAGGGTGGTGGAGTGACTATTGTTGACTGGTTAGTAAGATTGTTGAATGTGTGCTTTGAGAAAGGTATGGTGCCAATTGACTGGGCAAGTGCTTGTGTGGTCCCGTTGTATAAAGGCAAGGGTGATAAGTATGAATGTACTAGCTTTAGGGGTATAAGTCTGTTGAGTGTTGTAGGTAAGGTGTATGGTAGAGTGTTAATTATGAGAGTTAGAGAGGGTACAGAGGGAGTGATTAGTGATGAGCAGTGTGGCTTTAGGAGAGGGAGGGGATGCGTTGATCAGGTGTTTGCTGTGAGACAAGTGTGTGAAAAGTATTTAGCGAAAGGCAAGGATGTGTTTTGGGCATTTATGGATTTAGAGAAAGCGTATGATAGAATTGATAGGGAGGCTTTGTGGACTGTTTTAAGATTGTATGGACTTGATGGTAGGTTACTAAAAGGGATGAAAAGTTTTTATGTAAATAGTAGAGCGTGTGTAAGAGTGGGAAATGCTGTGAGTGATTGGTTTCCCGTGAGAGTGGGGCTGTGACAGGGATGTGTGATGTCGCCTTGGTTGTTTAATATTTACATGGATGGTGTTGTAAGGGAGGTTAATGCAAGAGTTTTAGGTGGTCTGAGTCTGGTAAATGTTGATGGTGGAGAGTGGAATGTGAAGCAGCTGCTGTTTGCAGATGATACTGCACTGGTGACTGATTCAGAGGAGAGATTGAGACAGTTGGTAGAGGAGTTTGGAAGGGTGTGTGAAAGGAGGAAATTGAAAGTAAATGAGAATAAGAGTAAAGTGAGGAAGTGTACGAGGTTGATAGATGGTAGGGGGATGAATATAGTTTTGATTGGTGAGTTGCTTGAGGAGGTAGATTGTTTTAAATATCTAGGGTCACATGTTGCTGTGGATGGAAGAATAGATGCAGAAGTGAAGTTTAGAATAAATGAAGTAGGAAAGGTGATGGGAGGAATGAAAAAAGTGTTTAAATGTCGTTTGCTTAGAATGGATGTAAAGAGAAGGCTGTATGAGGGTGTTGTGGTACCGACTGCATTATATGGGGCTGAAACATGGAATATGGGCGTAGCAGAGAGGAAAAGTTTGAATGTAATGGAGATGAGGTGTCTGAGGAGTATGTGTGGAGTGACGCGTATGGATCGGGTGCTCTCACTCTTGACTTGTGTCCTTCCAACAATGTCCAAGCTTCACTTCCGTACGTTAGAGTTGGTATCACAATACTGTCATGCAGTAACTTTTTCACTTCCATGCTCACTTCCCTGTTTCTTATCACTGCTTTCAAAGAACCAGCAACCTTTCTTCCTTGCTGTACCCTTTCAACCACTTCACCCTCCAAACCTCCATCCTTACTCATCACACTACCCAAGTACTTAAACGTACTCACATTTTCCAATTCCTCACCATCCAACCTCGTTGTCCATTCACTAACTTCACCTCTCTCAAAGACCATCACTTTACTCTTCCCTACATTCACCTTTAGATTCCGTTTCTTACACACTCTCTCAAACTCATCCACCAAGCCTTGCAGCTCCCCTTCATCTTCATTCAACAACAAAGTATCATCTGCAAACAACAGTACAGGGAGTTTCCAAACACTATCCTCTCTCACCTGGGCCACTCCGACATTCACTACCCTACCTTGTACCTCTTTTATTACCCCATCCATGTACAGATTGAACAACCATGGAGACATGACACATCCCTGTTTCAACCCAACTTTCAAGGAGAAAAATTCACTTAGTTCACCATCCATACGCACTGCAGCCTTCGCACCATCGTACATACTCTTCACAGCATTCAACAACTTCCCATCTACTCCATATATTCTTAACACTTTCCACAATCCTTGTCTATCCACCTTGTCATATGCTTTCTCCAAATCCATGAAAGCCGCATACAACTTCTTTCCCTTCTGTAGATACTTTTCCACTAAAGATCAAAGAATGAATATCTGATCTACACAACCTCTTCCCTTCCTAAAGCCTCCCTGTTCTTCTCCAACTAATTTCTCTGTTCTTTCTCTAACTCTGTCAATAAGTATCCTACCATACACTTTTCCTATTATACTAAGAAGACAAATGCCCCTATGATTACCACACACTTCTTTTTCCCCTTTTCCTTTGTACAAGGGAATAATTATACCTGACTTCCAATCCTCCGGAACTCTACCTTCCTCCCAGGCTAATCTGCACATCTTCCACATCCATTCTACTACTATCTCTCCCCCATGCTTCAGCATTTCACCACACACTCCATCAATTCCTGGGGCTTTCCCAGATTTAACTTTCTTCATTGCTTCCACAACTTCTATCCTACTGATTTCTTCCTGTCTTTTCACCTCCCTCCTTCTCCCAGCCATTCCTCAGCCACTTATACTCACATTACTTCCATCCTCTACATTCAACAATTCCTTAAAGTGTTCTCTCCATCTGCTCACTTTTTCTCCCTTCTCCACTAGTAATCTACCATTTTTATCTTTCACTCCCCTGCTAACTTCACTTCCACCATGTCTTACTCTTTTTACCTCTTTCCAGAACATTTTCTTACAGTTCCTCCACTTTACACTCAAATTCCTTCCAAATTCCTCATCCACTCTCTTCTTACTCTCTCTTACTAATCTTTTCACCTCTCTTTCTCTTTCTACATATAACTCTCTCTTCCGCCTCTAAACTTCTTCCACGCCCTTATTTCTCATCCATTCATTGTATGCTTTCTTCTTTTGTGCCACAGCCTGTTTCACCTCTTCAGTCCACCACGCTGTTCCTTGCACCCCCCTCCATCTTATCTTCCTCCCACACACCACATCACATGCTGCACATATTTCTTCTGTAAATATGCTACACACACTTTCCACGTCTCCCATCTGCTCCAATTTATATTTGCCCAATCATTCCTCCACTTCTCTCTTATACTCTGCCTTTTTCTCATCCTCTTGTAACCTTTCCACTCTCCTTGCAACTACTCCTTCCTCTTGTCTTTCCCTTCTTCTATTTCTCCATTCTAATTGGACCTTGATTCTGGCCACCACCAAGTAGTGGTCATCCTTACTCATCTTCACTCAACAATACTGTATCATCAGCAAACAGCAACACCGGAAGCTTCCAAATCTCACCCTCATTCATTAGGGCCAGCCCCACATCCACTGCCCTACCTTGCACCTCCTTTACAACCCCATCCATATATATATTAAACAGCCATGGAGACATCACACACCCCTGTTTCAGTCCCACATTGAGATCAAAGAGCTCACTCAGCTCACCATCCACTCGCACCGTAGCCCTAGCTCCCTCATACATACTCTTCACAGCACTCAACAATTTCCCCTCCACTCCATATGTTGTTAATACCTGCCACATACCTTGCCTATCTATTCTGTCATAAGCTTTCTCCAAGTCCATGGAGGCAGCATACACTTTCCTTCCGTTCTCTAGATACTTCTCCACTAAACATCTTAGAACAAATATCTGATCTACACACCCTTTTCCCTTCCTAAATCCCCCTTGTTCTTCTCCAACTAGCTCCTCTGTCATATGCCTAACCCTATCAGTGAATATTCTACCATATATTTTACCAGTCACACTAAGAAGGCAAATACCCCTATGGTTACCACATACTTCTCTCTCCCCTTTTCCTTTGTACAGAGGAACAATTATACCTGATTTCCAGTCCTCTGGAACCCTTCCCTGTTCCCAAGCCAATCTACACAACTTCCATATCCACTCCACAACAATCTCACCCCCATACCTAAGCATTTCACCACACACTTCATCAATTCCTGGGGCCTTTCCCAACTTAATCTTCTTCATCGCTTCCACTACTTCCGCCCTACTGATCTCTTCCTCCCTTCTCATCTCTTCTTCTCCCAGCCATTCCCCAACCACTTATACTCACACTGCTTTCACTCTCTACATTCAACAAATGCTCAAAGTGCTCCTTCCATCTCCTCAATTTCTCTCTCTTCTCCACCAACAATCTACTATTCCTATCTTTCACTCCCCTATTATTTCCCCTTTCACACTGCCTTACTTTCTTTACCTCCTTTCAAAACAATTTCTTATGCTCCCTCCATTTCACACTCAGATTCCTCCCAAACTCTTCATCCACTTTCTTCTTACTCTCCTTCGCCAGTCTCTTAACCTCCCTTCTCCTGCTCACATATACCTCTCTCTTCTCTCTCTCATCTTCTCCCCTACCTCTACTCGCCAACCATTCACCATATGCCTTCTTCTTTTGTTCCACAGCTCGTTTCACCTCATCATTCCACCATGCTGTCCCTTGTACACCCTTGCATCTCCTCCTCACTCCACAAACCGCCTCACATGCTGCGCCTATCTTTTCCGTGAATATCTTGCATACGTCTTCCACCCCTTCCATCTGCTCTAGCTCATACCTTCCCAATCTTTCTTTCACTATGCTCTTATACTCTGTCATTTTCCCACTATCTTGCAATTTCTCCACTCTTCTCACAGGAGCTGCTTCCTCCTGTCTTCCCCTTCGCCTCCTCAACCACTTTCTTTGCATCTTTACCTTGGCCATCACTATGTGATGGTCCGAGACTCCATTCCCCCACCCTCTCCACACTCTTGCATCCAACACTAGTCTTCTCATTCGCTCATCCACACACACGTAGTCTATCATTGCCTTTCGTTTAACAAGTTCACCATCCATCCTCCTCATTACTCTCCATGTATACCAGTGGATCATCTTATGGCGAAAGTAGGTGTTGGCTATTGCCAACTCCTTACAAGCACAGATGTCCACCAAAGCACTACCATTCCCATCTACTTCAGCTGGCACACCCCACTGACCAACCACTCCATCCACTCGTACATTCCCAACTTTGCCATTCATGTCTCCAATCAACAGCACACTCTCGCTCCTCTCAAACTTATCCATACATGCTTCTACTCTCTCATGCTGGGGAAAAAAAAAAAAAAAGTGAGAGGGCATAAAAAAAGAGGCAACATATATCAAGGACTTACTGCATTTATCGTTTGTCTTCTTTGTTCCTTAAAGCCTATATTTGAGCACTGGTTTTTGTGTGTTTCTTGAGACACAACTTTAGCACTCCTCTCAATGCTGACGCATTACTGAAGTATCGCAAAGTTAGTGTAGCTAAGGAATTAAAATTATGAGACACTTGGGACTAAAATGACTAATATACTAAATCCATGGTTAAAATCTGCAGACTGTATTCTTTATTTAACTTAGTAACCATCCTGTTTAATATATGTGAATATATTTCTATATATAAAAAATGGAGAATTAAATTATGATGATGCTGATTTAAAACAAAACTCAAATTTTTACCATAAGTATTTCCTCTTCCTTCTGCCTGTGGGTGACTCTACACTGAGTGACAAGCCAAATGTTTCCTGTACACCAGGAAACCATTTACTACGCTGGGTGGTAACCATGTAACCAAATTTTGGCACCTGGTGGTTTAGTGAGTAATTATTGCGCTCCAATCGGATTGAGCCGGTGAAGGTTTATATCCAAGGGATGGTTGGGGTTGATTGCTCATGTAATGCCACTCAGGGATGAATGAGGCTGGTCACTCTCATCTTAAATATCAGGACCAACTGCTTAGCCCCGGGCCCCTACGCTCCTCATGGGGCAATGTAGGATTGGATGATGGATGGATGGCTACCTGCTTCTGTAACTTTGATGCAGATAAAATCTGCATCCCCTCTGTTCACTCTCTGGAGAATTTGCATTGGCTGATGGTTTTAAGGAGGCAGGTACACTTGCCAAGTGCAGAAGGTAAATATAAATTCATCTCCCAACACAGATATACCCTCTATTCTTTGTTCACATTGTCCTACCCTGTATTTTTCCCCTCTACAAACCCCATCATCCAGTCCCTATTGACTGAAGGCTGTTGCTGTTTCAATAGCTGTATGTTACTTCTTTTTGTACATGGCTATAACTGTGGCCTACTTTGCCCAGATAAGATTGAAGTGAAGATTTTTTTCTTATTTTTTCTTTGTTCTTCCATGCTTGTTTTTTTTTCCCATTGGTATGCAATTTTCCCAGTTCTTGCATAATTTTGTTGATAAGTACTTATGAACAGTGCACAAAATATACTTTTTGTGGGGTGGATTACTTTTGAAAGCATGGGTGATGTGTGATTGTCTCATTAATTACTCTTACTTTTGTGCATTCTTTTTATTTGTCTATGGATCCTACCTCATTTCGTATGTGAAAATTAAGTTTGGATTATGATAATGATGATGAAAAATGGGAATTAGGTATTGGAAAATGTTGATGATGATGATTTATGCACTTCCAGCCTCCAATGATTTTGTTATTTTGCAGTGGACTACAGCCAGCTAGCATCAGAAGTCATCAGCATCACCTCCAACAAACCAGAGTTGTTGTGGCAATGCAGTGCCCTCATCAACCTCCTGCCATACCAGAGGGTCATTTGGGCATTTTTATTTTTCATCCATCAAGTTGTGAGATGTGGTAGGTTCCTTTTTATCAGAACATGGAGTAGTGAGACCTGGGCAATAAAGGAACAGGATATTCACAAGCTCAAACGTACAGAAATGACAATGGTTAGGTGGATGTGCACTGGGTCCCTGAGTGCAAGGCCTGGGGGGCTAGGTTTATGATGGATGAGTTGAGAGGTAGGATGGGACGGGGGTGTATTGGTGTTGTGATGAGAAGTAGATTGAGATGGTTTGGGCATGTGGAGTGGGTGGGGTATGATAATTGGATGAAGAAAGTGAAAAGTGTTAATGGTGGGGGCATGGTAGTAAGTGGTAGACTGAGAAAGACCTGGGACAAGGTCATTGAGTGTGACCTCAGGGTGAAGGGACTAAATAGGGAAGCTGCCAGAGATCGAGCAGCATGGAGAGCCACCATTAGGTGACCAAGGCCGACGCATGCAAGCATGTTGGAGCCGTCAGAAATGAAATGATGGATCTCCTTTTGCCACATATTTTTAAAACATTACTTGGCTTGCTCATCTGGCATATCTTGCTGACATATTTAGCAAACTGAATGAGTTAAATTTATCTCTGCAGGGCAATTCTCCATGTATATGATAACATGGATGGTTTTTAAAGGAAAATAGTTGTGGAAGGAGATAAGCTTAGGGGGATTTTACATGTTTTCCTCAGGTAAGTGCTTGTTTTTCCATTAATAGTGATGAGAGAGAGATTGTGAAACCAGTTATTGTAGAACTTATCTGTGCTTTTAAATCTTACTTTCCTGACACATGTGAGATATCTGTACAGCTGGATTGGGTTAGAAATCCATTCCTCCTATCAGAATATAATATAAAGAAGCTTCCCATTTGCCTTCAGGAAACACTGTTAGAAATGTGTTCAGACCGTGGCCGCCAGCTGGAATTTGAAAGCTCAACCCTCACACAGTTTTGGAGCCGTGTAAAGAAGGAGCAGCCTGACCTAGGGAAGAAGGCTTTGGAAAACCTTTAGTCCTTTGGGTCTACCTACCTTTGTGAAGCATCTTTCTCTGCAATGAGCATTATCAAGGCAAAACAGAGAAACAAACTACACTCAACCCTCGGCTATCACTCCCAATTGGTCCCGCTATGGCTGCGCTATGGCCGAAACCGTGATAGCCGAATTGAAGAACTTATGGTAATAATTCTAATTGGTGCCATGACCTCAATATTTACCCCTAAGATACCTTTTGTGTACCACATATTAATAAATAATAGTCTAAAAATGAGCATGTTTTATGATGTGATCACGATTCTTATAAATACCCCTCACAGTTGATTCATTGATGTTGTGTTTCTTCCCCACACTTCGCTTGGTCTCACCATTCTCTATAAGTTTCACATTTCCAGTTTATCTGCATAACTTAGGTTCTTCCTCTTCTTTACTTCCCTGCCAGGTGCCGCAGCATTATGTTGGGTGATGGTAGGGGGATGGGGAGGGGGTACGTTGGCCATGGTCCTATCATAAAAAAGTTATTGTTCCTGCTATCAATGTTCACGGTCTGAGGGCGCACACTTGAATGGTTTGGCGGGCAGGAGACTCGGTCAGGCAGCCAATCAGTGCTCGGCTGGCGCTGATGTCACACGACCAATCACGGAGTGAAGCTTTTGTTGGCTGGGTGGAGCACTGGAGCCTGGCCTTTTTGAAATTTTCGAACATTTGCGGTGCGTGATAGCAGGCATTTAGTGCGTGATAAAGGTATTTGGGTAGTTTTTTTATATAGGCTTGATAGCGAGATACGCTATAGCGGAACCCGTGATAGCCAAGGGTTGAGTGTAAATGTAAACCTGGAACAAAGCCTGGCCACTGCAGTAGCCTCTTAACCACCCAGTATGGCAAAAATCATCAGTTAATATCAGCCCCACATTTCACATTGAGTTGTACAGTAAATACTTTTCAAGCATTTTTATGTTATATTGTTAGTCTTTTTCCATTACTCTTCTGAATAACAGTTTATTGTCCAGCAGTCAAACTATGCGGACTTTTAATATAATTTGCATTGGGTAGCAACCGTGGGTCAGTGGGTTAGAGCACTCTGACTGAAGGGTCAGAGGTTCGACTCCACCCAAGGGTCTCTGGTAGACATCAGGAAAGGCATCCGGTCATAAAGTGCTACACGCTCCAAAATCAGAATCCTCTACCTAGGGGCAACACCTTAGCCCTTATCAAAAAAGGGAGACACAGCGTTTAGATAAAAAGAATGTCCTTCCAAATATTGAGCCTAGTGGTTTAGTGGGTAATTAAGGCGCTCCAATCGGATTGAGCTGGTGTTGGTTTATATGTAAGGGATGGTTGGGGTTTATTGCTCATGTAATGCCGCCCAGGGATGAGTGAGGCTCGTCACTCTCATCTTAAATGCCAGGACCAACTTGCCTAGCCCTGGCCTCCTATGTCCCTCATGGGGCAACACAGGATTAGATGATGATGATGATGATGATCATTCATGGGGATACTTAATGGTAGAAGGTTACAAGGGATACAATAAGCAAAAAAGTTTGGACAACACTGCTCTAGACTTATCTCTGTCACTGTCACCTTTTTGAACTTTCACATCTTCATCTTTTTGAACTTTCACAGGTCGTTTTGACAACTTGGTGAGGCATGACCTGTGATACTTAGCCCCTGTTGCTATCAAATCTCCAGCTGGTATCATTGCCAGAAGTGATTCTTCTTTCAGTGTGTGAGTGCATTCTTTCACCTTGTGATGCACCTCAAGTGTTGTCACATCATGTAAGCCCTCTTTAGTGTTGGCAGGCTCTTCACATGTGAAACAAAGATTTGAGATTTCCTTATTTGCCTTCTGACTGTAACATGAAGCATCTTACCTGGATCTGGTATATTTGTGAGGGACATTTGTTTCAGATGCTGACTTCCTTTTCTGTATGGCACAGTTAACTCTATCTGTGGAAAAGTTTCTTCTGCATGACTATTGCCATACAGCATTGTGAGCTATATGTGTCCTTGCAATTCCTGTATTATCTTCATTTAACTTAGATTTCCAGAGAATATATCTGGTTCATTTGTTCATTTATCATCCAATCCTACGTTGCCCCATGAGGAGCGTAGGAGGCCGGGGCTAGGCAAGTTGTTCCTGACATTTAAGATGAGAGTGACCAGCCTCACTCATCCCTGAGTGGCATTACATGAGCAGTAAACCTCAACCATCCCTTGGATATAAACCTTCACCGGCTCAATCCGATTGGAGCGCTGTAATTACCCACTAAACCAGCAGGCACCAAAATTTGGTTATAAGGTTACCACTCAGCGTAGTAAATGGTTTCCTGGTGTTCTGGTACGTCCCCTATTTTTATAAACTGACTTAGAGTTTCTGCAAACAAAGTACTGTATACTGAAATTCACTACTTTTTCCAGGCTTTTGGGAAGCCAGTGGTCTGGTTGATGATTCATTTCTTTTATCCAAATGGCACAGAGTGTCCAGTCACTTTTTCTTCAGAGCAGGTTGCCATGGTGTGAACTTTACCTATGCTCTAGCAAACCATTACCACCTTGTTAACATCTGCATGCAGCATGGCTCATCAGCAGAAACTCAATCTTGACATAAGACAACAAATCGGCCATTATTCATCAAATATAAATATGCACATGACATGGTGTTAATTCTACATCTACTCTACTAAACCATCACCACCTTGTATGCATGCTGCACCATCACCAGATAAACAGATCTGAAAATTTAAAAAGAAAAATGTCAGTTTAACCCTATCACATGTATTATATGCATATACAGTATAATGGTATTAACTGCACCTGCTATTCAAAACAACCAAAACCACCAGAAAAGCAAACTTGAAAAAACTATAAATCAGTTTAGCTCCATAAAGAGATTTATAATTTGTTTGTGAGCATTGGTGCCGAAACTCACTCAGAGTTCAAATATGTGCTGTGTCCCCCCATAGAGATAGTTTCTGGCCCTGTGGAAATTTTTTTTCCTTTCATGATATAGAACAACTGTGCCAAAATCATGCTTTTCACAGAAAGTGCACGATTGGTCTGATATATCAGACTAAGACCTTCCATTATTCACAATATCACTGCTTTACCCCCAGATGCTTTCAACATTTCGTCTGCTACACCTTACACACCCACAGTTTTACCTGTTTCTATCTTATCACTTGCTTTAGTACAGTCTTAAGATGTGTCATTGGTGCAATATTGTCAAATCCAGTCAGTAATTATGCCATGCTACCTCATAAACAAATCCTCAAACTGAGGTTGGCTGTAGAATGGCTCATACGTTCAGTGGATTGGAAGCCATAACAGGTACCCCATTTGTCTAGCTATCTATATTGCCAGTACCCTATCTATTTTCCTGTCAATCAATTCACACACACCTTAATCTTGGAAGGGATGGCCACAATCAAGGTACCCAAACCAGGTAATTACTTTATATATATATATAGATAGATAATCAGTGGAGGAAGGAAAAACAAAAGAAAAAAAAAAAAGTCCATGTGCCTATAGGCCCAGGTGAGAGAGGATAGTGTTTGGAAACTCTCTGTACTCTTGTTTGCAGATGATACTGTGTTGTTGAGTGAAGACGAAGGGGAGCTGCAAGGCTTGGTGGATGAGTTTGGGAGAGTGTGTAAGAAACGGAATCTAAAGGTGAATGTAGGGAAGAGTAAAGTGATGGTATTTGAGAGAGGTGAAGTCAGTGAATGTACAGCGAGGTTGGATGGTGAGGAATTGGAAAATGTGAGTACGTTTAAGTACTTGGGTAGTGTGATGAGTAAGGATGGAGGTTTGGAGGGTGAAGTGCTTGAAAGGGTACAGCAGGGAAGAAAGGTTGCTGGTTCTTTGAAAGCAGTGATAAGAAACAGGGAAGTGAGCATGGAAATGAAAAAGTTACTACACTGTATATCTCTTTATAGACAGACAGATACTTATAGATAGGTAGATAGATAGATGGATAGATAAACACTATACAATGTGCTGATATGTTGCAGGGAATTTATGTAACCAGTGATTCCATGAAGTCCCTGGGGAATTCGTGAAATGAGTGTAAATTAGGATGGGTTAATATTAGGTTGATATAGGCTGCAGTTAGGTTAGGCTGGAATAATCCAAGTTTGGTAAGTTAATTCAGATGAACACTTAACAGTAACTTAGTATTTATATAAATTAACGTAACCTAACCCATCATAAGTAACCTAACCTAACCCCTGGATTATACCAGGCTAACCAAACCGCAGCCTAAATTAACGTTACTTAAATTAACGCATCCTAATTTAAACTCATTTCACGAAATTGGGGATTTCATGAAATTACTGGTTACACAAGTTCCCTGTAGCATGTATAATGACAAAATATTTATTATTCTCACATACAGTATACGCTGTTTCCATAAACCGCAGTTTTATCTTTATAATAATAATTAAACGGACATTAGATAAGACCCTAAGAAAAACGAAAAAGCTACGTTCTGCAGTGAAGCAACTTAAACGATGTTCCTACTCTTGGCTAAACGTATCCCATATAATTCGTAGATCCAGGCAGAAAAAAAATCATAATCTTATATATACTTTTGTATTATACATGTATACATAGAACAGCACTGACAGAGAAAGCAAGAATAATAATTGAGGCAAGGAGTGCTGGTGTTTCAATATGGCGACCGTAAGGCACATATTGGCGCTACCATTTCGTGAGACTCCAGAGGCTGGTGGGGGTCATTCGCGCTAATTTCAAATCTACACCAACATTATATAACTAAATATATTGCATAAAGAATTAGCAGGAGAGATTACATAATTTTTCTGAATAGTTATTTAGGTATAGTTAAACGATTGGAGATATTGTTGAACTGCACGATTTGTTTTCGAATCTCTTGTCGTCCTACGTCATCGGCGCCATGATAGGGAGATAATAACGGACTTATATACCACAATTATCGCTGGTATACACCTTTTAAAGCTGATATTAGCACCTGTACCTATTACGGACGTCCTGGTGAGTAAATGTATGGTGTTTAATTTGTGTAATATTGTGAGATGTGTCGAGAACTGGACGATGGAAATTCAGGCGTTTCCCAGGGATGGTTACATGGCGTACCATAGTATGTACGTATATTATTTGGCGATGGAGAGGGACGCCAGTATGATTTGACGCTGATATATTAACGAAAAATATGTCCCTAGTTATTAAGACGTGCCACAATCCCCTCCATGACCCCTAAATGTAGGCTGGTGTACGGCACAAGGACAGCTGTGGCTGGCAGATCATCTCAGTATTTTATGATACGTAAGTAATCTGCCAATAATTAGTTTCAAGACAAAAATAAGAAATAAATCATTGGAGAGGAAGAGTGAAATCTTGGGGGTGATTTTGGGGTGATTTAGGGATTGAAAGCTGGTGATTGGGGTTGAATTTTGTGGCCTATGGTTCTTAAAAAAAAAAAAAAATGATGTTGCTCCTTGGCTAGTGAATGGTTATCGTATAATGCCAAGACAACAATGTAGCCCCAAGCCTGTACACTGCTAATGGGGCAGTGAATCAAAATAATAAAAGTTAGGTTGTGTCTGTATGTTCGTATAATGGATGTCAACCCAATTATTTTTCTGTTTGGGTGAGGGTAAGACCAGGGATTGTCAGACAAATACCAAACAAAAATTTTGGTGATTGTGTGCAATGTAACAGTGTGACATTGTTGGTAATTGCAACTCATAACCATGAAAATCATTGCTTTGTTTCCTTTGTGAGAACAGTAATTATACTGACCCAATTCTTTTTACATTTTTTAGGGTAATTGCAGAGAGTGTTTGAAAAATTAAAAATATTGATGATTTTGCACAATGTGACTGCACAATATTGTTAAAAATCATGATACATGAGCCTGCTGGAGTAATTTTTGTGGCTTTGGTGAGGTTAGGTCATTGTGGGCTGAATAACAGTGTGAAAACAGAGATAATGGTATTTGCAAACATGTTGTGATGGAAAGGCTATTAATTAAATATTTGCAGGCAAGCTCTGGTGATTTGTTAATGTATGGGTGGATGGATGAATGAATTTATTTATCCACAATGAAGCTATCCCCTTTATATCACAGCATAAAATTGCACTTTGCCCTTGCTGATGGGTTTTATGATGTAATGGTTTTTATTTGTAGCTGCAATGGCTTTTCGTTTCAGATTATACGATGGTGAGGGCTCGTTAAGGGTGATGAAGGGTGCCATCAAAGTACGTGGTTGGATTTACGATGCTAACACTGCATGCAGTCGTGTACGTCAACTGCCCTGATGAGCCACATGTCTATCTATCCATCTGTTGGTGTGAGTAATATTTTATCTTTACATGGTAAATGGTTTTCATTACAGTAATACATCAATATACAATACCCCTAGATGCAGTACCCTGGATTAACGATTGGGGTAGAAATACCACCATACCCTGCCTAACGATGGCCAAACTCCAGTTCAACGATGGCTTTATATTTTCTTTACCGATTCTGATAATATTTTAGACTAAAATTGTGTGTTTAGGTTGATTTATAAACTGTTTTTAGGCTTAAGTTAATGTGTTTTAATCATAGGTGGGGTGAACATTGTCATTTTGGTGTTTAGGTTGATTTATAAACTGTTTTTAGACTTAGATTAATGTGTTTTAGCCATAGGTGGGTTGAACATTGTCATTTTGGTGTTTAGGTGGATTTATAAACTGTTTTTAGGCTTAAGTTAATGTGTTTTAATCATAGGTGGGTTGAACATTGTCATTTTGGTGTTAGGTTGATTTATAAACTGTTTTTAGACTTAGATTAATGTGTTTTAGCCATAGGTGGGTTGAACATTGTCATTTTGGTGTTTAGGTGGATTTATAAACTGTTTTTAGGCTTAAGTTAATGTGTTTTAATCATAGGTGGGTTGAACATTGTCATTTTGGTGTTAGGTTGATTTATAAACTGTTTTTAGACTTAGATTAATGTGTTTTAGCCATAGGTGGGTTGAACATTGTCATTTTGGTGTTTAGGTGGATTTATAAACTGTTTTTAGGCTTAAGTTAATGTGTTTTAATCATAGGTGGGGTGAACATTGTCATTTGGGGTACAGTTTACTGAGCTTGATTTTTTCCGGACATATTTGATGATTTTCAGATTTTATTTGTTGGTTTTAGTGAGTTACACTCAAACCTCGATTTAAGGGACTAAATGGGGAATCAACTTGTCCTTTAATTGAAAAAATCATTTGTTTTACCACATATAAAGACAGTCTTATGAAATGCAATGATTGTTTCACCTATGTTATATGATTATTGTGTCTTTTTCATTACTTTCTATTAACCTAACCATGCCTGTGTGTGTTTCTGATATGGTACTTGACATAACTGCATGTACAGTATGTATTTAGTTGGTCTAAATTATTTTAAAGGGCAATAATTGTACCGGTAATTGCACTTGGGGTGCCCAGTAACAGTTAAGATAAATCCCATGGGTTCTGTGCTTTTGTTATCGTGCAGTTTCATCACGCACCATGCTTGGTGCCAGTTATGCATGATATCCAAGGGGTCACAGTGCCATATAAAATCAAGCTTAGTAAACTGTACCCCAAATGACAATGTTCACCCCACCTATGGCTAAAACACATTAACCAAAGCCTAAAAACAGTTTATAAATCCACCTAAACACCAAAATGACAATGTTCAACCCACCTATGGCTAAAACACATTAACCTAAGCCTAAAAACAGTTTATGTAGCCAGTTCATGAAATTCTGTTCAGGAAGGAACCAGAGGGCAAAAGCCTGCAAGATTGTTCCCTCCAAGAAAAAACAAAAACAAGATATCAAAGCCAAATTTTAGATCTGGTCATTTCAAGATGCACACTACACTTGAAAGACTGTATGTCATAGGCAGTAGGAAATACAGACAAAGGAAGACAGTTCTGGAGCTGACCTGTTGCATATGCAGTATGAAGGACTGGAAGTAACAGTTAATTCTGCAGTAAAGAGTTGGGCAGAAGAGAGATGAGAATTTGCTAGTAGATGAGTCTTGTCCCCTGCTGTAGTGGTGGAGGGATGTAAGCAGACTGTTCAGAGGAGCAGTGACCATTGAAGTAGCGATAGAAAGAGATAAAGATGCAATAGTGCAACGTAGAGACAGAGGTTGAAGGGAGCCAGTAAAAGGAGGAGATATAATGAGGTGGAGTCAAAGACTTTTCATCTCATTCACTCCCTTCAGCCTCTGTCTCTGTGCCACATTGTCATATCTTTATCTCTTTTCTGTTGCTGCTTCAGTGGTCACTGCTCCCCTGAACTGTCTGCCTGTATCCCTCTAGCACTACAGCAGGTACACAGCACCTGTCTAGTAACAAACTCTCATCTCCTTTCTCTCCAACCCTTTTATGCAGGAATTAACTATTACTCCCATCCTTCATATACCCAACAGGTCAACTCTGGAACTTTCTTCCTCTGTCTGTGTTTCCTACAGCCTATGACCTTCAGTCTTTTAAATGCAGTGTCCAGGCATCTCAATGAACAGATCTTTATTTATTTACTGTATGATAAGATTTTTTTGGTGTTTTTTTCTGTGCACAATTTCTGGTTGGTTCCTGAAAGGGTCCCTTTTTCCACCAAAAAATGAACCTGTTTTATATTTTCTTGAGAAGCTGAGGATCAAAGAAATGGCAGATGATTACAGGTCCAAAGTAGAGGAGGAGTTACTATCAGTGAATTGGAATGAAATGGATCTGGACAGCCTGTGGAATGCACATAGGGATTGCCTAGTTAGGAAAGCTAAAGCGATATGTAGCGTGGCAAGAGTAACAACAAAGATGAAAGGTATGGCATGGTGGGATGAGGTTAAGAGAGCAGTGGAGGAAAAGAGGAAGAAGTGGCTAGAGTGGTTACAGGACAGGGGTTCAGTTGAAGTAAGAACTGAATATATTGAGAGCAAGGAGCACGTAAAGAGACTAGTGAAGAGGAAGGAGGAGGAGGTAAATGATGATAGGAAGAATAATGAATGCAAACTACTCAGAAAAAACCCCATCGTAAAAGGAGTAGTGACTGTAATAAATAATATCCAAAGCCTACACTATTGAACATAGACTATGATGGATCCCCCTGAAATATAGATATTAAAGTATTGATTATTAATAATAAGTATATTTATAGAATGACTGGGAATCGTCCAGGGTGCGAATTGTCCTGACAAGGAATTGTCTGATAGCGAATTGTCTCAGAACCCGCTGATCATGAGTAATCATATAAATCAGGTTTACTGGTTACAAGGCTTTATTTAATGCTTTAACTTTATTTAAGTGCTTTAACTTACAAGTACATACCAGAACAGTAAATATTTAACTTGCAAATACAGTACTGTGGAAAAAGCAGTATAGCAAATCTTTAATGAACAAATAAATAAGGCATATTCTGACACCTATCAGGTAAACTGGTTATAAGACTACTTCTTGCTTTAATGTTATTTAATAGTACTTTAACTTGCACATAAAATTACCAGAACGGTAATGTACTATACTGAGGAAAAGCAGTACAGCAAATTACGTGATCAAAACAAACCATGTGCACTGCACTGATGTTCAAGGGTTTGGCCTTTCAAAGGCCTGTCTTGCATAAATTTATAGTTTTTGTATTGGTTCTTTAATCTTACGTTGTCTTATACGTATCCTAGAACTTACCGCACATAATAGCGAGTGCGTTCGGCAAGAACGTGTTCGGGGCGAACCTAGTGCATACTGCTGGTGCAGTACTGCTTGCAAATACAGTAATACTGTACCTCAATATACAATACCCTGGCTTAACGATGGTAGAAATTGCACCATATCCTGCCTAATGATGGCCAAACCCCGGTTTAATGATGGATTTTGAGTTATTTTTACTGATTTTGATGATAATTTAGACAAAAATTGTGTTTAGATTGATTTATAAACTGTTTTTAGACTTAGATTAATGTGTTTTAGCCATAGGTGGGTTGAACATTGTCATTTTGGGGTACAGTTTACTAAGCTTAATTTTTTTCCAGACTTATATTTGACAATTTTTTTACTTTATTGGTTGGTTTTAGTGAGCTATTTACAGGTGTTAGGCTTCGGTTAGCTTCCTTGACAGCTGTTAAGCCATTTAGATTGGGTTTAAACTTGTTTTTTGGCTCATTTAGGTGGGTTTTGGGCTTGGTTTGGATGGAAACCCAAGGTACGTGTTAAAAGTACCCCAATATATTATGATACCCCGCCTAATGATGGGGTTTTACCTAACCATTTACTTCATTAAACCGGGGTATGCCTGTACCGGACAAGAACTTGCTAGCCTAGTGCAGAGTTTAGCTGATGTCTGTGAGCATTGCATCTTGAGAGTAAATGTAGAAAAGAGAAAAGTGATGGTTATTGAGAGAGAAGGTTACTCCCAGTGCGATGTTGCGGTGAATCGAGAGAGACTGGAATTGGTGAAAGAGTTCAGTTACTTGGGTACAGTGATAGAAAAGAGAGGGAAATGTGCAAAAGAAGTTGAAAGTAGAGTGACACAAGGAAAAGTAGCTGGTGCAATGAAGGCCTTGATAAGAAACAGAGGCTTGAGAGTTGCAGCTGCATGAGGCTTACATGAAGGAGTGTTAGTGCCAATTTTAACATGAGACTGCAGTGTGGCATGAAAATGAAAAGTCAAGAGTGAGAGCAACTAAGATGAGACTGCTGAGAAATGTATGTGGAGCACCGAAGGTGGATAGGATACGAAATAATGTGATTCGTGAAAGATGTGGAGTGAGGAAGTCGGTGGACACCAGAATTGAAGAGAGTGTACTGAGTGGAGAGAATGGATAACAACAGAGTGGTGAAAAAGGTATAGCTGAGTGAATTTGAAGGAGGGAGGAGGTGAGGTAGGCCAAGGAGAAGGTGGAGAGATATGGTGGATGAGTGTGTGAGGAAGAGAGGTTTGGAAGTCTGTGAGGCTAGGGAACTGACAAGAGATTGAGCTGGCTGGATGAATGTTGTGAGGAGAAGTGCATGATCAGGGATTTGGCACCCCTTTTTAGCGTGGTATCGTCTGGATTGACTCTATTGGATACGTTTGTGTGAAGCTACAGAACATGGTGAATGTTTTTAGCGTATCCGATAGAGCCAGGATTCTGGGGGCTTGAATGATGAACGTATGGAAGTATAACCCATTGGATTGGGCAAATTTGGGCTGTCTGGACGTTGCTACTCCTCACTCTGCCCTAGGGTGGGAAAGGAGGTCCTGTTTCTTGATATTTCCCAAGTTGACCTGTCAATGAAGTTTCAATATCTAACACTGAAAATGCTTGGAAACTGTAAATAAGCCCAAAATTTAATATTTCATACTGAAAATATTATTGTGATTATTATTATTATTATTTTTTAGACAAACAGGAGTTTAAATGATATTCAGAGTTTGCCAGAGGTACAGATGTTAATTATAAAGTTCCATAAAATCATAACACAATTATTGTGTTTTTGACACCTGGAAACATAATAAGAACATTGTTGAAAATACAGAAATCAAATATAATTAGTGACATGTACAATAGTGACAGGAAATGTGTTGCAAATCCTGGTTACAGAATGCATATAATAATTGCTTTAACTATGAGACAGTAATGAAGAACATACAGTATTTGTATGCTATCATATAAACTCCAAAAATGCATGAATGTGAGAATATATTGTATAATAAAGGATTGTAAAATTGAAAAAAATAATTTACCAGCTACAGCTGCTCTGTCTATCTATCTATTGCCAGACACTTTAATCCCATAAGGGATGACCACAAACAAATTACCTCTATGTTGCCCTGTCCAGTGCCATGCTCCCGGCTTACACACCCCGCTCTCATTACCTCTCTATTCCTTACCACCATCTCATCCTTGGCCTTGCCCTCCCTCCACCTCACTCACACACACACTCCTCGTCAGTCTGTCACTCTCCATCTTCTCTACATCGCCAAACCACCTCAAATTGCTTCTCGTAACGCTTCCTATCCCATCTACACCACAACGTTCCTTCACATCCTCATTTGTCAGTCTCTCTCTCTATGTGACTCCACATGCTTCTCTCAAATAACTCATTTCCATTGCCCTTTCTCTTGACTTGTGTCCTTCCAACAAGGTTCAAGCTTCACTTCCATGTGTTAAAGTTGTTATCACAGAACTGTCATGCAGTAACTTTTTCACCTCCATGCTCACTTCCCTGTTTCTTATCACTGCCCTCAAAGAACCTGCACCCTTTCTTCCATGTTGTACCCTTTCAAGCACTTCACCCTCCAAACTTCCATCTTTACTCATCACACTACTCAGGTACTTAAATGCTCGCACATTTTCCATTTCCTCCTCATCCAGTCTCACTCTGTATTCACTGACTTCACTTCTCTCAAAGACCATAACTTTACTCTTCCCTACATTCACCTTTAGATTCCGTTTCTTACATGCTCCCCCAAACTCATCCAACAAGCCTTGCAACTCCCCTTCATCTTCACTTAACAACACAATATCACCTGCAAACAACAGTACAGGGAGTTTCCACACACTGCCCTCTGTCATTAGTGCTGCTCCAACATCTGCTGTCCTACCTTGTATCTCTTTTATAACCCCATCCATATACAGATTGAACAGCCATGGAGACATGACACGTCCCTGTTTCAATCCAACCTTCAAAGAGAACAATTCACTCAGTTCCCTATCCACATACACTGCAGCCTTAGCACCCTTATACATACTCTTCATGGCTTTCAACAACTTCCCATTTACTCCATGTATTCCTAATACTTTCCACATTCCTTGTCTATCCACCCTGTCACATGCTTTCTCCAAATCCGTGAAGCCACATACAACTTCTGTCTGTTCTCTACAAACTTCTCCACTAAAGACCTAAGAATGAATATCTGATCTGCACAACCTCATCCCTTCCTAAAACCTCCCTGTTTTTCAACTAATTCTTCTGTTATTTCCCAAACTCTGTCAGTAGGTCTCCTACCATACACTTTTTCCCCTTTTCCTTTGTACAGGGGAATGATTATACCTGACTTCCAATCCTCTGGGACTCTGCCTTCCTCCCAGGCCAGTCTGCACATCTTCCAAATCCATTCTACTGCCAGTAATGAAAATTCTCCACCCCTTAGTATGAGAACCCCTTATCTCAAGCCCATCTCATGTCTTTCTATGGTGTGTGTTCCTTATTGTGTCTTCACTTTCTATTAATCTAACCATGCCTGTGTGTGTTTCTGATACACAGCATATCATAATGTATGTATTTAGTTGGTCTGTGTTATTGTCAAAGGGAAAATTTGGGATTGCACTTGGGATGCCCGGTACTGTAGGGTAAATCCCATAGGTAGTGTGCTTTTGTTATTGTGCAAGTTCTTTATCACACACCAAGCCTTGTACCAGTTATGCATGATAACCAAGGGATCACAGTACCGTATATAAACGTGTGTTGCCAGGTGAGCTTGACTGCGACATTTTCTCTCATTTTTCTGTGTCTGTCCTCATCTCTTCCTATTTCTGCCATCTTTTCTGTCACTTTTTGTTAATCTTGTTTTCTTTTTCGGGTGGCTTTACATTGATTGACAAGCCAAAAAGTTTCCTAGATCCCAGGAAACCATTTACAACATTGGGTGGTAACTATATAACCAACCCATACATGTTCCCTATGTGTCAGCAAGTGGGTTGGTGGTGGGTTAGTTTCCCTCCATATAAAATAACTAACTTGCAGCCAAACGACCACCTATTACGGGATTATGGTGTCTGGCAATAGATATATAGGTAGATAGACAAGTACAGTATCCTTGAGTTAGTGAGTAATGTGGTGTGGTTGATTTTCAGGAGTGGAAGGATTGCCATTGCTGGTGACTCAACTCTGGCCATTTCTACCTCTTCACCAAGTTAGCTGCCATCCATGACTGGACTAAACCACATATCTGCAGTTGGTACTACACATCAAGTTAAGCCACAGTGGAATGAAGGTTAGTTTTGCTTTGCAGTTCTGTAGCAATTATCAGTCATTGGTATCATTATCCATGTGTAGTTTTCTTTGGGGCAGAGGGCAGTGAAATGGCAGGGGCAGGGCGACATGTAGGTGATTTGTCAGTGCCCACCCCTTACAGGATTAAGGCGTCTGCTTAGATAAATATAGTTTTCTTTGGCACAGGATGTAAAATATCCAGAACTATAAAAGGAGGCAGGTAAATGGGAAGGTTTAACAGAAGAGTAACGAGTAAAATGGGCTTTACATCCATTTATTCTACTGTCAATCTTTTAAAAATTCTCAGCTCCATTTAGAAGGCATTACACCATATACAAATGACCTTATATTCTCTTGCAAGTTGTTCATTTTAGAGGAAGTATTGAAAAGATATGATTGATACCATTTCAGAACCAAAAAGCTTAGAGTCGGAATTGTGGGAATTTTATTGACTCTGACTCTGACCCCAACTCCTTGCTGTCAGAGTTATAATAAAAATTAAGTGTACAATATTAACCATGCTTCCATATCTAAGCTATAGTTTCTGTTACATTTGATCTGCAAAGTACATGGTCTCTTGCTATTCCCTTTTCACACATTGGGTGGTAACTATATATACTGTATTATAACCAACCAACACATGTTCTCTATGTGCCATCAAGTGGGTTGGTGGAGGGTTAGTGTCCCTCTGTGTAAAATAACTAACCCAAAGTCAAATGGCCACCTGTTACTGGATTATGGTGTCTGGCAATAGATAGTTGATAGACTATAGTAGCCGCAGCGAGAAATGAACGCTGTGGTGGGGCAGGCGGGATGACCTGGGATTCCCCCATTGGTGCCATATCTACATGTCACCGACCATAGAGGTAGGATGTCACCGACCATCGGCCACCGCTGCAGCCCCACTCCATGATCCTTACCCTGTGTCTCTGGCTTTCTCTTTCTCTCTCGGTTTCTATATAAACTGGTGTATTTCCGAAACTAATTATGAAATTATTATGACTTTTGTTCCACACCACCACTGAGGTAAAAATCAAGGAGAGTTTTCTGTATAAAGGTTTCCCCCCCCTTGTCTGAGGGCAGGTCAGTTCTGGCGAGTGTATAATTATAGGTCAGGCGGAGGTATCGGCAAGGCCGCACTCCCCCGCTCATATGCCACATTTAGGAGGGGGGGGGAAACCTTTATACAGAAAACTCAACTTGATTTTTACCTCAGTGGTGGTGTGGAACAAAAGTCATAATAATTTCATAATTAGTTTCGGAAATACACCAGTTTATATAGAAACCGAGAGAGAAAGAGAAAGCCAGAGACACAGGGTAAGGATCATGGAGCGGGGCTGCAGCGGTGGCCGATGGTCGGTGACATCCTACCTCTATGGTCGGTGACATGTGGATGTGGCAACAATGGGGGAATCCCAGGTCATCCCGCCTGCCCCACCACAGCGTTCATTTCTCGCTGCGGCTACTATAGTACAGCATCCTTGAGTTAGTGAGTAATGTGGTGTGGATGATTTTCAGGTGTGAAGGGTTGCAACTGCTGATGACTCTCAACTCTGGGTTTGTCCATCTGTTCACCAAGTGAGCCGCCATCCATGACTGGACTGCCATAAAGGGTAGTAATTTACCTTAAGTCATTGAGGAAACAAGGTGGGTATTAATGTCATTTTTCATTAGAGTAAACCCTTGATATAACAAATTAATTGGGGGAGGGGTGGGTCGCTATATCTGAAAGTTCGCTACATACGAGGTTCAGTATTTCCGAGGGATTACCAAACCAGTTCCCTATGTAAGTGGAGTCGTTCTGTCCAACGTGCTACCTAAAGTAATTCAGTGAAGTTTTACATGGAGAATTCAATGGTTTACGAAGTTGTACTTGTAAATACAATACTGTATGAAGTTGTACATATAAATACAATATCTATAAGAAGAATACAGTATAATGTAGTACTGTTGCAGTACACTTACTGTCCCAGGAAGGGATGCTGTTGTCACTGTGGGCTGATTTGCGAACTTCCCCCTCATTTAGCGACCTTTGTTTGCAAAATCCAGGGAAAGCTCGGTCGCGATTTGTCTGTTCATTATATCCGAAATTCGCAATACCAGGCGTTGGAATGTGAAACAGCCGCTTTCACCGGCCTGACACTTCCTACTGAGTAGGCACCTCCTGCATACTGCAAGACTTTTCTGACGACGTCACCACTTGCAGTGTAACAAGTGTGTATGCGCGCACACACTAACAGCAATGTGCACTAACACTCTCTTTCTCTCTTCTTAATTTGACGAACGATTCCAAGGACGAAGCTGATTGGATTATTGGCGTCCAATACATAGACTTTTGTTTAAGTGCCATTAAGACCCAGTCTGTAGTCACATACAAATATTTGGTGTCCCTTGAAGTACTATAATCCTTCTAGTCCCAGCTGACTGCTGCACATAGCTGCTCGGTCAAGGTACCTTTCTTGGTGAGACAGTCAGCCAGTTGTTGTGATGTGTCCATCCAAGACACTTCATCAGTCCCCCCTCGCTCCAACATGTCTTGTAATGCAGCAATATCATTGTGCAATCTCCTGTCTTCAACGTTCCTGCAGGAGTAAAGGACGTCCACCAAACTCTTGTTATCGATGACACACTTGATCTTGAAATCTCCACACCATCACAGAATTTGGCAGTTGCATGTCCTGCTTCATAAATTTGCCACAGGCAACGTGCCGTCTTCCTTAAATGCCCAGAAAGTTTTTTATTTTTTCCCCACATCCCCTGGGGAGGGGGGAAAGAATACTTCCCCAGTATCCCTGCTTGTCGTAAGAGGCGACTAAAAGGGGCCTTTTTGTCTCGTCTTTCTCTCCTTATTGTCCTCTTCTGCTTTTCTGTCCTGCCTCTCTTCTTGATATTTCTGTGTTTCTTCTGGCCTTTATTTTCCCTCTACTCCTACAATGCCATATTATGTGTTGGTGTTAATTCTTTGCTTTTCCTTACTTCAAATCACTTCTTGCAGTCAGCATTCAACATTTAACTATCTGTGTTGCATATGTACCAAAATTGAGAGTTTTTATAATATAGTTGGAATTGCCAGGCCCGTGCGGTAATATGTTTTATGATGTACTGGTACTGTTTCTGTGTGTTTCTGCCGTAGTTATTCATTTCAGATTGTGCCATGATGGAGGTGTGTGTGCAGTGCCTTTGAAGGGAGTGGATTGATGTGTATAGACACCATAACTGCACAGGACAGCCCTTTGGAAATAATTGCGTGCCTGTGGTTGATGGGTCTTTGGCCAGACAGACTGGGGTTGATCTACAGCAACCAAGAGGTATATAAAAACATCAATAATGTCCAGATTGACTCTGTTGGATACATTTATGTGAAGCTACAGAGCGTGGTTAATGTTTTTGGCGTATCCAATAGAGCCAAGATTCAGGGAGCTTGAATAATGAGTGAATGGAAGCGTGGCCCATTGGATTGGGCAAATTTGGGCTGTCAGGACGTTGCTACTCCTCACCCTGCCATAAGGTGGGAAAGGAGGTCCAGGTGATGATGATGATGATCTATCTATCTATCTATCTATTGCCAGACACCATAATCCTGTAAGGGGTGGCCATTTGACTTTGAGTTATTGGTATTATGGGGAGGGGCACTAACCCTCCACCAACCCACTTGTTGACACGTAGGGAGAACGTATGGGTTGGTTATATGGTTGCCACCCAGTGTTGTAAATGGTTTCTTGGCTTACAGGAAACCATTTGGCTTGTCACTCAATGTAAAGCCACCTGTAAAGGAAAGAAGAGCAAATCAAAATACAAGAGAGAGCCAAATTCAAGATCTGATCATTTTGAGATGCCTGGACACACTGTGTTTGAAAGACTGGAGATCATAGGAAGCAGGAAATACAAACAGAGGGAGACAGTTCCAGAGTTGACCTGTTGCATAAATGAAAGGCTGGGAGTAACGGTTAATTCTTGCATTACAGAGTTGGACAGAAAAGGGATGAGCGTTTGCTACAAGACAGGTGCTACGTGCCCGTCGTAAAGGTGGAGGAATGCATGCAGACAGTTCAGAGGAGCAGAGACCATTGAAGAAGCGATAGAAAAGAGATAAAGATGCAACAGTGCGATGAGGAGACAGAGGTTGAAGGGAGTCAGTAAGAGGAGGAGAGTTAATGAGACGAAAAGTCTTAGACTTCACCCTATTGAGAAGAGCTGTATGTGGGGAGCCTTCCCACACATGAGAGTTGTACTCCACACAGGGACGGATAAAACTTCTGTATAGAGTCAACAATTGTGCAGGTGTAAAGAAGGAACACAGTCTGCTTAGCACACCCAATCTCTTCGAAGCAGATTTTACAAGAGATGTAATATGATCTTTCCAAGATACATCCCAAGTAAGTGAAACCCCAAACATGTTCAAGGATGATGCAGGATTAAGCTGAATATTATTAAACATTAGTGTGTATACCTGTGTAAGATTTTGTCGGGTTGATAAGTGTAAAAACTGAGTCATTGATGCATTAAAAACAACCAGATTATTTTTACTCCAGTCAGCGATATGAGCCAAGTCAGACATTAGGTGTGCCATAGCCTCATCCCTTGTTTGTTCAAGTAACTGCTGAGATGGAAGTTGAGGGAACCAAATAGAAAGGTGAAGGGTGGAGTCATCAGTGTACGAGTGGATAGGGTTAGATGTACTGCTTAGAAAGTCATTGATGAATAAAAGGAAGAGAGTTGGTAATAGGACGGAGCCCTGAGGAACACCACTGTTGATCGATCTAGGAGGAGAACGATGGCCTTCTACAACAGCGGCTATAGAACGACCAGAAAGGAAGCTAGAGATGAAGGCACAGATAGAAGGATAGAAACCGTAAGAGGGCAGTTTGGAAATTAAAGTTTTATGCCAGACTCGATCGATAGCCTTTGAGATGTCAAGTGCAATGGCAAAACTTTCACCAAAGTCCCAAAAGGAGGATGACCAGGAGTCTGAAAGGTAGGTTGGTAGTGGGTGTGTGCTTAGGCTGTTGCAAGAGGCAGACTGAGGAAGACTTGGAACAAGGTCATAGAGGGTGACCTAACAAGTGAGAAACTGATTAGGGAGGCTGCTGGATATTGAGCAGTGTGGGGAGAGCAAGAGTTTAGTTATCATTGCGCATTATCTGTATATTATTTAAAATGTGTGTGTGTGTGGTTATTGTACTTCAGCAGATGTAAACACAGTGGCTCACACCAAAATTGCTCTTCTCACAGTACACCATCCTTCTTTCAGGGGATAGGGAGTTGAGGGATGTTTGTATAGCCAGGGACTGGATCCACTACAGCTTCCTTTTATGGGATAAGGAGGGAATTGAGGGATGTTTGTATAATCAGGGAGTGTAGCCAGCTAATTATGTGAGTGCCACTAATCACAGCCATCAGTTTGTAGTCCCCAGGTGTATTTAACAGACAGAAACCATGAATCGGGGTCACAGACTTTAAGTAAGGCACTGACATGCATCGTGTTTTAATTATGATATTTCTTTCACCTTGACCTGGCCTAGATTTCAGCCTCTTGTGGCTTTATTTCATTCAGCTCTGACAGAAAAAGTGTTGTGACTCAAAATCTTTTCCATGGCACTTCTTTGTGACGGGCATTGTACCGTATTATTTCAGCTCAGTTTGAAGGTGATTTTTCAATTTTATGCCAAGTTTGTATTGTAGTATAAGTAATAGTAGTTGCAGCCCCCGGTTCATTGAGCAACATGAACCGAGTGGGCTGCAGGTGGAAGTTCCTCTTCTGCAGTCCACCATTACATCAGTGCCACCCCATGAAGGCTGCAGGGTTATTCCAGGCCAACTCACCCCAAACCTCCCAGCTCATGCCGTCAATTTTCTTGGAAATATTCAGGAAAATGCTTGTATTTGTTTGTGGCCACCCCTTATGGGATTAGGGCATCTGGCAATAGATGGATAGATAGAACCATGCACAATCTTGCTGTCTTCAGAGAATGTTATGAACTTAACCAGAGACTGAAAAGGTTAATATATAATTTTCACTTTCAGGTTGGAGTTGACTCAGCCGTGGAAACTGCCATGTCATCGTATCATATCGTACATAACGGCTCCAACATGCTTGCCTGCGTCAGCCTTGGTCACCTAATGGCGGCTCTACACGCTGCCCGATCTCTGGCAGTCACCATGACAATTATCTCCACTGTCTGGTAAGTACCTGAATGTGGTTGCATTTTGTTCAAGACTAGATCTGGGGGTTTGCAGGCTGATGTTGCCCTTCTCCTGCAGTCCACCATGCTCCTCTTGGGGTTTAGGAAGTTAAAAATGTTTGTCTATTGGCACCACTGCATGAAGACATTCCTTTGCAGTACCAGAGTGGTTTTATCCTCCATATTATTGACTAAGGTGCTCATTATTCACTTTTATCATATATTCCTATTCTCCTGCATTCTAAACCCTACCTTACCCCGTCTTTGGATGGGAAAAGAGGGAGGGATGATGGTTTTCTTGCACGTAATATTACTTTCCAATTGTTTATCATGTATTTTCCCCTGTGTAATATAAGTCACCATATTTGCCTCAGTTTCCTAGCCTTATCAGCTTCCGTACCTTGCCTTCATATATGATCATTTACTATATCCATCCATCCTCTTGCTCTGTGAGAGAGAGGGGTGTAAGTTGGGGGAAAGGCAGCAAAATAGCAAGGGACAGGGTGACATGGAGGCGATTTGTCTGTGGCCACCCTTTACATGATTATGGTGTCTGGCTGTAGATAGATAATTATGATAGGTTCTTGTCCTGCCATGCCTCCTTTCGCCTCTTAAACTCTTTTCACCACCATATCTGCATCCATTCTCTCCATATAATTATTTCTGTCTAATGTCACACTCGTTAGGAGAAACACATTGAGGTGGTTTGGCCATGTGGAGAGGATGGAGAGTGAGAGACTGACAAGGAGAGTGTATGTGAGTGAGGTGGAGAGGGAGGGGGAGGCTAAAAATGAAAAGGAGGAATGGAGTGGAGAGGTATGTGAGAGAGGTGGGTGTGTGGGCTGGGAGCAGGCCAGTGAAATGGTGGGGGACAGGGCGACATGGAGGCAATTTGTTTGTGGCCACCCCTTATGGGATTAAGATGTCTGGCAATAGATAGATAGACACACTCTTTAACACTTACATCACCAAGTTTCCTCACTTCGTATATAATTTTTACCTCAGTTGTTGGCTGCTCCAAGAAGTGTCTCAGCTCCATGTCTTTTATAAAACTGACATTTCATCTCTCTTACAAGAATTTGTAAGCCCCAGCCTTGATAGTGTGTCCTGTAGTGCTGTGTTTAGGAAGAAAATTGGTAGATAACTTAAGAGTAGATAGGAACTTGAAGTCAGATGATTTTTTTGTCTCAGAAGGAACAGCAAGTTGGTCAGGGATGGGAAGGATACATTTGGTGAGCAGTTTGTGTCATAGGATTAACTACCAGACTCACACCTCAAGCTTAGGAACCAATTTAGGAAGTAAAGAAGCCATGAAGTCAAGAAGCTTTGTGTAGTGGAGGGAGGTGTGGAAATTTAAGCAGTTTAACACATTCCACCCTATAATAAGGAAGATTCAGTCTTGGCTTTGAGGCCTGGCTACAAAGTATAAATTTGTTTCGTTCTGCTGGATACCGTCACATGTTAATCTCTATTGGAATGAATTTGCTGACAAAGAGGCAAAATTGGCATGTTCTCTTTCTTCTGTTGGGTATAATAAGGTTCCCTATTCTGATTTGAAGACCGTTATCCGTAACTTTGTTTGTTCTGAGTGGCAGGCGAGATGGGCTTCCCCCTCCCTGGCCAGTAACACGAAGTATAAAGAGATTCGGCCATCGGTTTATGCCTGGTCATCCTCTTCTCAGGCTTGTCGGGGTTTTGAGACGAGGTTGACTAGGCTGCGAATTGGCCATACGCGTTTGACTCACGGGTTCCTTTTGGACCGAGGGGTCCCACCCCAGTGTGACATCTGTCAAGTCACAATAACTTGCAGGCATTTCGTATTGGACTGTCCGACCTATGCTCGCTCTCGGGACGAAATTTTTAACAAATAGGGGATCCCTATCAGTTGTTGTAGGTAATAGGGCAAATGTTTCTAGCCTTATGGCATTTTTAAAGGAGACAGGGCTATACTGCAAGCTGTGATTGGTGTTGTCATAGTTATGTTTTAGGGCTTGCTGACTACATTTGTTTTCATTTTACCTACGATTTTAGTTGCATGATTATTGTGTAGTAGTTTTCTCAATTTTTATACTCATTCTTTTAAACTATCGTCTTTCATATCTCACTCATCAAAGCGCTGAATGACCTATCAGGTCCCAGTGCTTGGCCTTTGGCCTAAATTTCATATTCCATTCCATTCCAATCCTATCATGAGGGCCCTTGCCATGATAACTTTCTTGAAAGTTCCATTTAGCAGTGCAGTTGTGGATGGCTTTGTAAGAGGTTAGAGCTGCCATAGAATACCTATCCTTGAAGTGGGCTGCTTCCCCATCAGTCCACAATGATATATGTGTAAAATGAATACCAGCAGAATTCAAGTAATCAGCTGGAGTCATTGGAGACATGATGGTAAAGCACACTCACCAGGTACCAGGCAAAATCAATTTACTGTTTGGAAAGAATAAAAACTTAAAGATAGCATACTAAATTACAAACACAGGGGTTTTATCATTGGACTTCAGTGCAGGTACTTTGATTTTTTGTTCAAAGGTGTGCGTGAGAAACTTGACATCATTTTCTGGTAACGTTCCTCACAGTGGGCATGTAACGTGTGTGACAGACCAAATGGCTTACCAGGGTTTGTTTCAAAGTATCCCAACGTTACATTATTAACCCCTACACCGCGGGCATGTTTACCAATGTTTTGCGTGTCCCGCGGGGTTATTCGGGCTCCGACAGACTCTCAAAAAATATTTGCCCAAAATCAGTTATTAGTCCTAGAATATTAAAATTACATATGCTTATGGCACATACCTTCAGCTTTCTCCTGGAATGTTTGTTGAGCCTTTGTCAGTTACCGTAGGACTTGTGGAGACCTCTGAAGTTGGGTAACGAAGTCTCCACTTTACACTTCCCGACAACCCGTAATGTGATTACCACAGCCAGATATAAACACTATAAACACTATGATTTTCAAGTAGTTTGGGATCCATACTTCAAAAAAAAAACACTGTGAAAGCAATGGAAATTACCAGCGCGTCTGATCGTCGCACTTGCGCTAATTCGCTCTTGGTACTCTGTCATTTATTATTCATAAAACCCCTCACACTTTATATTTCTATTACTATATCACACTTATATATATCTGGAGTCTTTCTCCATAAGTTTCCTTCAGTCGTATTAGTTTATTGTCACTGAAGTCATTCAATTTTTCATTCAGTAAAATACGTAGAGAGCCACGGATTCACTTTCACTGTTATAACATAAATTATTTGTACTCATATTCTTATATTACTAATTACTTACATTACTATTTACATTTTCTATTCTATTTTCAATATTTACCCTTCTATTTTACTTACACTATATTATTCACTGTCACTTTCAGTAAGATAAAACTATAATACCTGTACACTGTTCAAGCATATGTACTGAACATCCATTGCTTTCACTTGCTATTTACACATTATTTCCAAATTATTCTCCTTTCACACTTGCACTGTTAGAACTGCTTCTGGCTGTGGCAATCGAAGAAGCAGATAACACAGAGGGGAACCTGGCACTCAGCGCACTGCCAAGAGGTGCATTTGTGCTCAGGTGTGCGGCGGGTGGTATGTGCACACACCTGACACCTGCGAATCGCAGCCTTCCTTTTCCCTGTGGCAGGCATAAGCTCAAGTCTGTGCTGATCCATATACGCCCTCTGCTCAAGTCGGTCGGGAAGTGTTACTGGATGGCGCCTTGGAGCTGCTGCTGTCACCCTACCATATCTTTCCAGCAGCTGCTGGACACAAGTCCTGGCGAACAACCTCAGGGAGAAGGACTTGGGTGGCTTGACCTTCATCATGTACAGGATGAAGGCGTTCAGCATCGTCATATCTATGAGATTCAGAAAAACATTCCTGTACCACCTAGTATTCTTCCTGAGGCAGTCAATCTCACCAGTCATCATGTCGGACTTGTCCACCAGCCGCATGTTGATATTGTAGTCCAACACAGCATCAGGTTTCATCACAGGTTCGCCTGTCCTACGGTCGACCTTCCCACTGTCTCTCATCTCCCCCTTATGTACGGTGGTGAGCATGTGCACGACCCTCTTGTAATGCCACCGTATTGCCAGCATCTTCTCAGACTTGTGTAGGTGCACGTCTCCTCGCTGCGAGGTTCCTGCCTCTGTGAATTTGGGGAAGTGGGCACGATTACTTTTGACAGTGCCGCAGGAGCCAATGCCGTGCTCAGAAAGGTATTTGGCAAGTTTCGGTGCTGTATAGTAGTTGTCTGTATACAGCACATGATTCCCACCAAAATACTTTTCTAGGAGCACTTTCACTACACAGCCTGAGAAGCCAAGGGGGTGTGTTTTATCCAGATCGACAGTGCTGGCTGAATAAATGACGAAGTCAAGGTTGTACCCCGTCTTACAGTTGCACAGTACAAAGAACTTAATTCCAAAGCGATGGCGTTTGCTTGGAATGTACTGAACAAACCGAAGACGTCCTCTGAACAAAACCAAGGATTCGTCAATGACAATCTTCTGAAAGGGGTGGAAGAATGACATAAACTTATCCTTCATTCATCCAGAGTGGGTCGGTTTGGGAAGGTACATCGTTGTCAGCAAAGTGCAGGTTTCCGATGATGTTCCGGAAGCGATCTCTGACCATGTACTTATTGAAGGTGGGTGAGGGTAGTAAGGGGTCCATGGACCAGTATTCTTCCAACTCATGCTTCTTGGAGTGTGGCATGAGAAGCATGAGGGCAAAGAACACATACAGCTCCTGCACTCCCAGCATGGACCACTGTTGCATCTTGGCTGCACCTGTACCACTTGCAGCAGGTTGTGATTCATACCTGTTGGTCTCATCACATATGTGCTGCATGACTTCGTCATCTAGGAAGGCCAAAAGGTAGTCCACACACTCAGTATTTTCGTCAATAGTGAAGGCAGGCTGAACTCCTGAGGAGCTCTCATCAAATACTAAATTTTCAGGCACAAAATCTGACCCTTCCATCCACGCAAAGGCGTCCAGGATTCCCTGTCGTGGCGGTGTAGGGCGGGTGATGGTGGTGGTGGTGGAGGTTGGCTGAGGCAGATTTATCTCGTTCAAGGTCACTCGCACTGACCCTGGGTTGCCGTACAGCACTAGCAGCCCTTACCCTACTAACTACACTACTTTTCACAGTACTTGATTTACCTCTTCCTCTATGGCCTGCCTTCACTGTTGATGCTGATGGTGACTCCGACGACGAAGACTCTGGAGATAACTCAGCCAACGATGATGAAGAAATGAGTGAATTGGGGCTTGGGGAACGGGGAGGTGAATGCACTCGGGACTCATATCGGGCTGGGTCACGCGGGGACATTGTTCTGGGGCTAACACGCCGCCTTTTCACTCCCTTCCCAAATTCCTTGCCTTGCTGCACTAAAGACTCCTTTCCCTTGGAGCTAGAGACTACTTCCGACACTGAAGCACTCGTTGTAGCAGTTTCTCGCACGGTAACCTCACCCGGCTCATCACACGATTTACCCGAATCGTCAGAATCACTGTCCATCATCACCATGGACAATTCTGCAAGTTCACGTGCCACTGCAGAGTCACTAAGGCCTTTCCTGCTGCCCTCACTACTTTTCTTAGGGGTAGAGGTCACGGGGCCCTTTGCAATGGGCACAGAAGCGGCAGGAATGGTGGGGCGCGAGTGCGACATGGTTTCACTACAGCGGAGGACAAGGAACTAAATGCCGCGGCTTATCTGAGAAGGGAAGGGTTGACAAAGACACTGAGGCTGACTGCTGCTAACTTACATGCTAATTTTTTATAGGTAGAAAATCTCGGCAATACATAAAGAAATAGGTAGTTCCAGGTGAATGTAAATGTCACTTAGGCTTCTCCCTTCCTTTCTGATATATATTTTTATTACAGACATCAATTACAAGGCATAATTCAAAGGGGAAATTACCTTGTTAATGTAGCGAATGAATGCACGTGAGGTGTTGTCAGGTGATAATTTGCCAATTCCTGGTGTATAACACTATCACTTACCTGATTTTTTTTGGGTATATATTATTTTGTATAAGTATAGGGCATAGGGCTTATTTCAATGGATGAAATCTGTGGAAAAATCCGGGGGAAATTTGCGTAGTGATGAGTTTTCCGTGAACGTTGGTGTGCATCAGGGGTCAGTTTTGAGTCCTATGTTGATTATCATGGTACTTGAAGCCCTTTCACATGACTTCAAAAGCGGATTCTCGTGGGAGATGTTGCATGCTGATGATTTGGTGTTGATTGCAGAGAATGAAAGGGAAGTGGAGGAAAGATTTAGGAAGTGGAGGGATGGTATGGGGCACAAGGGCTTAAGGGTAACTGCAGATAAAACAAAAGTGATGATATCTAGGGTTGGTGGCGTTACTGTCAAAGACGAGGGAGAGTGGCCATGTGCAGTTTGCCACGAGGGCGTGGGAAGTAATTCCATCTTGTGCGGTGTTTGTGATAAATGGGGTTGCAAGAGATGTAGTGCTGTCAGAAGTATACTGTGAGATACTGCTGATTTTATGTGTACGGCGTGTCGGGGAGAGCAGATGGAGATTGTCAGGCGTGAAGGGATTGATCTTGTTGGTGAATCTCTTGAGTGTGTGGAAAAGTTTGTTATTTGGGAGACATGTGTGCTGGAGCTAGCTCTGTGGCTGGGGTGAAAATTGGTTGGAAGAAGTTCAGGGAGCTCTTGCCTCTCATGACATTGAGAGGACTCTTCCTATGTGCTAAGAGGTCTTTGTATGCAGCATGTGTTAGGAGTGTCATGCTGTATGGTAGTGAGACCTGAGCATTAAAGGAGGAGGATATTCGCAGGCTTAGACGTACAGAAATGACAGTGATTAGGTGGATGTGTAGTACGTCCCTGCGTTCAAGGTTTGGGGGGGCTGGGTTTACGATGGAAGAGTTGAGAGGTAGGATGGGACTGGAATGTATTGGTGTTGTGATGAGCAGAGGTAAATTGAGATGGTTTGGGCATGTGGAGAGGATGGGGGATGATAATTGGGTGAGGAGGGTGAGAAATGTTAATATTGGGGGTGGGGTTATGAGGGGTAGACCGAGAAAGACATGGGACGAGGTCATTAAGTGTGACCTCAGGGTTAAGGGACTGAACAGGGAGGCTGCAATAGATCGTGCAGCGTGGAGAGCCGCCATTAGGTGACCAAGGCTGACTCATGCAAGCATGTTGGAGCCTTTAAAAATGAAACGATTATTATTATTACTGTTATTATTACTATTATTATTATTAATTATTATTATTACTACAGACTTTGCAAATTCTTACTGGCATGTAATTAAACCTTACTGTTCCCAGGTTATATTGTTCTTGCTGCTAACCAGATACTTTTGTTAATCAAGGTTTGGAAGGAAGGGACTAATGTGTACTATTTTTTCAGGTGTGTTAATTGACCCAGCTGTGGAAACTGCCAACATAGATGGAGAAAGGGGAGAAGAAAGCCACAACCAGCTGCCAAATTAATACCAACCAGCTGCCCAATCACGGTAATACCAACCATCTGCCTCCACTCTCAGGTAAGTGTCCTATTGTGACTTTTTTAAATTTTGCCAAAGGGACCTGTAGTATGGGGCCTTCTGCTCTTGTCATAATATTCTTGCTACCACCAGACTCTTTCATTTATATTAGGAGACGGCCATCATTGTGAAGGAATCTATCTACTACCCAGTTTGCCACTATCTATCTGTTTAAACTGCCATCTGTCCTTATTCAGTGCTGAGTTGTAACAAAAGATTAACACAGGAGCCGTCGGAATTTCTTGTTCTGCTGGGAATAAGGAAGTACTTGAGGGACTATAACCAAGGAATTGAGCCAGACAGATGATGTAAAATGGATTTGTTCTTCTTAGGTCTTGTGTACTAGTAGTAGTTCAACCCCAGGCACAGCAGAACATTATCCCAGTGGACTGCAGGCTGAGTTACCCTTCTGTAGTCCATAATTCTCCTCTTGTGGGATAGGTGTGGCATTGAGAAGTGTAAATGTCAGGCAGGCCTCCCCTCCCATCCAGCACCAATACACTAGGGGTTAATTAAGATCCATATTGAACTCCTCCACAGACAAAAGGATTAAGTTTGAACACACTTGAGATTATCTCCTAAAACCTTGCCTTATTTTCAGGGTCCGTCTGTGTTACTCAGGCTGCTGTTCCTGCGATTGCTGAGTTGGTGCTGCTGTGCTGGCGTTGATCCTGGTGGTGCTGCTGTGCTGGTGTTGATCCTGGTGGTGCTGCCTGCTGGAGCCGGCGGTGCTGGCTCAATTTTTCTCATCGTGCAGTTGCTATACCCAAGGGTGGTTGGGGTTTCTCATTAACGTAATGCCACTCGGGAATAAATGTGGCTGGTCACTGTCATATTGAATGTTGGGACCAACTTGCCCAGCCCTGGGCTCCTTCACTGCTCATAGAGTGATACAAGATTGTGTGGTGAATGTTGAAAAATACTCAGTGGCCTGAAAACTCTGGAAATACCTGTGATATGGAAATACCTGTGATAGATATAGAGGTTCCCAGTGCCGTTGATCCTGAAAACCTTTCTACATCTCAGTTCCTTCTACTACAACTACAGCTACAACCACCTGTCTGAAATGTGAGTTAGAAAATTTTTGGATGGTCCACCTTGACTTGGCAGAGAGTTTTGTCTTTGGCAGCCTAATTTCATCAGCCAGAAGCAGAGTAAGACAAGGCTAGCAATGTTGTGACTCTGCATCCTTTGCAGGTCACTTTTAAGCCAAGTTGAGATGGACAGAGTATAACAGTTGCTCCCCTACTTACGATATTTTAATAGAGAACTCCTGACCTCATCGTTGGGTGGGAAGAGGAGTCAGGAATGATGATTTTAATTATGATAGCAGTGCTGGGCTACATAACTAGATCATTCCACCACTAGGGTTAACTTAGTCTAGGTACTGATTTTACTTGCCTATTGATGACGACGACGATGATTGATGATAGAATAGTTAGTGCTAGGCTCCATAACTAGATCATTCCACCACTAGGATATAGAAGGCCAGTTAACTTAGTCTAGGTGCTGATTTTACTGGCCAATCAACGACGACGATGATTGATGATAAGCTAGGATGATGCAGTGCCAGGAGTCAATCCCTGGCACTATCAGGCTGGCAACCACGCAGCCGAATGAAATCTCAAGCCGGTAAGTGTTTAATCTCAACAGCAATTCTTCTTAGCTCTTGTTCGTAAGTGGGAGAGCAACTGTCTTTATTCCAACTAACACCAGATGGTTTTATTCAATTGAGAGTGATGCATTAGGGGTCTAAGGATAATAATGAGCTTTATTTTTAACATTTTCATCTTAAATGTCAGGACCAACTTGCCTAGCCCTGGGTTCCTACGCTCCTCAGTGGGGCGACGTGGGATTGGATGATGGCTGATTGGATGGATTTTTAACTTATTTATATTCGTCTATGCTCAATTATCATACTTCTTGCACCGTAACGTGGCCTGGGATTTGTCCATTCAGCTGCTTTTTTCATATATCTCTGTGGTAGAATAACACAGTACTACATGTCTACATCCATCCCACTGCACTTCTTCATGACTAGCATTCTGCTTGATAAGCTATTGCTAAGATGCTTATTTTATGCCTGGGTAGAGTAACAAGAGTACAGTAAGTAAATTCCCCAGGTTTACCAGTAGCAGATAGTTTTGAAACCTTTCCCCTACACTTCATAATTAGCATGTCTCCTTGCTAAGGTGTTGCCTCAGCTCAGCAATATTTCAAGCTGATTGATAAAGTACACAGATAGGTAAACACTACACAGATACACATAGATAGTAGATATATTGCAGTAAGTGTTAGCTAGGTAGATACCCGGTATACTGCAAGAATTTTGTGATGGAAAGGTTCCTCATGTTATTTTTGATGGCTTTGACCACTAGTAGTGTTTCTCTCAATTGAACAGTGTCTGGTGTTAGTTCAGTAAAAATGGCTTGTCTTCTTTGTGGCTGGGGTGATTTCCTAACGTGATTTCTTAGCAAGCCTCCTGAGCCACCTAGAAGACACCCAAGTGAAATATGCATATGATTATTGCTTGATTATTATGTTGATGTTTGTATTGTAATTGATGCACAGTGGACAGGTTTTACAATTTTTTTATGGCCAGTGATACTTGTGTATATTGTCGCTATGTTGTCCGTTTAAATCACCCAGACCAATCAACCCTGCAGTTCTGGCGTTACTCATTGTTTACGAACCTCGGCCCGTCGATTCCCCTGTGTGGAAGTTGGAACGTTAAGTATCGGTATGCTTTTAAAAAAAATTAGCGCCAAGTCAGACTGAGGAGATTAAAGTTTTGCGCTGGCAGTAAATGAACGAAAAGTCTGCTTCGTAAAAATAAGCTTTAAAAGTTTTGTGCCGAATTAGTTGCCATAATACTGTCGTGTAGCGTGGCCCCAAGTCCCTTTGCTACTAGTGGGGTTTTGGGGGATTGGGGATGCCTGGGGGGTTGGGTCACTACTTTTACAGCACACACAACCCACCATTGTGTGCCATGACATATATTCGTTTTGACGTGGGTAATGAGGGCTGTCGGACAGTGAGAAGGAGTCCATCATTGCGTATGTTGAAAGGATAAGTGGCACACAGGTGGATGCTTCTCTAGGTAAAACATGCGCTCAGGCCTTGCTTGCAATAATCACGTTGTGGCCGTGCAGTAAGGGGGCGGAATGCTCTATGAGGGGGTTGTGTTTGATGGCCGGCTTTTTTTATTTGTTTTTTACGGCCTAGGCAATGCCTCAAGGATTGGGCATACGTTCTTAAGTGGATATTGCAAGCCAGACTTTGCACACTTTGTTCACATCTATCAGATGCTGGACCTCACATTCACAGCCACCCAGTCATTCACCAATTTTTTGTTTCCCCATTTTGTGAAGAGACCTGGGACTAGCTACTGACTGATTTAATACCGGATATTGCCACATCCAGCTGGAGCGCCGTAACTCCTTACACCACCACGTGACTGTCTAGTTGTATGCTTGTCGTTTACGAACCTCGGCCCGTCGATTCCCCCGTGTCGAAGTTGGAACGCTAAGTACCGGTACGCTTGAAAAGATTATAAGCGCCAAGTCAGACTGAGGAGATTAAAGTTTTACGCCGGCAGTAAATGAAGAAAAAGTCTGCATCGTAAAGACAAGCTTAATAAATTGTGCGCCGAATTAGTTGCCATGATACTGTCGTGTAGCGTGGCCCCAAGTCCCTTTGCTACTATTGGGGATTTGGGGGATTGGGGATGCCTGGGGGTTGGGTCACTACTTTTACAGCACACACAACCCACCATTGTGTGCCATGACATATATTCGTTTTGACGTGGGTAATGAGGGCTGTCGGACAGTGAGAAGGAGTCCATCATTGCGTATGTTGAAAGGATAAGTGGCACACAGGTGGATGCTTCTCTAGGTAAAACATGCGCTCAGGCCTTGCTTGCAATAATCACGTTGTGGCCGTGCAGTAAGGGGGCGGAATGCTCTATGAGGGGGTTGTGTTTGATGGCCGGCTTTTTTATTTGTTTTTTACGGCCTAGGCAATGCCTCAAGGATTGGGCATACGTTCTTAAGTGGATATTGCAAGCCAGACTTTGCACACTTTGTTCACATCTATCAGATGCTGGACCTCACATTCACAGCCACCCAGTCATTCACCAATTTTTTGTTTCCCCATTTTGTGAAGAGACCTGGGACTAGCTACTGACTGATTTAATACCGGATATTGCCACATCCAGCTGGAGCGCCGTAACTCCTTACACCACCACGTGACTGTCTAGTTGTATGCTTGTCGTTTACGAACCTCGGCCCGTCGATTCCCCTGTGTCGAAGTTGGAACGCTAAGTACCGGTACGCTCGTAGAAATTAAAAGCGCCAAGTCAGACTGAGGAGATTAAAGTTTTACGCCGGCAGTAAATGAAGAAAAAGTCTGCATCGTAAAGACAAGCTTAAAAAATTGTGCGCCGAATTAGTTGCCATAATACTGTCGTGTAGCGTGGCCCCAAGTCCCTTTGCTACTATTGGGGATTTGGGGGATTGGGGATGCCTGGGGGGTTGGGTCACTACTTTTACAGCACACACAACCCACCATTGTGTGCCATGACATATATTCGTTTTGACGTGGGTAATGAGGGCTGTCGGACAGTGAGAAGGAGTCCATCATTGCGTATGTTGAAAGGATAAGTGGCACACAGGTGGATGCTTCTCTAGGTAAAACATGCGCTCAGGCCTTGCTTGCAATAATCACGTTGTGGCCGTGCAGTAAGGGGGCGGAATGCTCTATGAGGGGGTTGTGTTTGATGGCCGGCTTTTTTTATTTGTTTTTTACGGCCTAGGCAATGCCTCAAGGATTGGGCATACGTTCTTAAGTGGATATTGCAAGCCAGACTTTGCACACTTTGTTCACATCTATCAGATGCTGGACCTCACATTCACAGCCACCCAGTCATTCACCAATTTTTTGTTTCCCCATTTTGTGAAGAGACCTGGGACTAGCTACTGACTGATTTAATACCGGATATTGCCACATCCAGCTGGAGCGCCGTAACTCCTTACACCACCACGTGACTGTCTAGTTGTATGCTTGTCGTTTACGAACCTCGGCCCGTCGATTCCCCTGTGTCGAAGTTGGAACGCTAAGTACCGGTACGCTCGTAGAAATTATAAGCGCCAAGTCAGACTGAGGAGATTAAAGTTTTACGCCGGCAGTAAATGAAGAAAAAGTCTGCATCGTAAAGACAAGCTTAAAAAATTGTGCGCCGAATTAGTTGCCATAATACTGTCGTGTAGCGTGGCCCCAAGTCCCTTTGCTACTATTGGGGATTTGGGGGATTGGGGATGCCTGGGGGGTTGGGTCACTACTTTTACAGCACACACAACCCACCATTGTGTGCCATGACATATATTCGTTTTGACGTGGGTAATGAGGGCTGTCGGACAGTGAGAAGGAGTCCATCATTGCGTATGTTGAAAGGATAAGTGGCACACAGGTGGATGCTTCTCTAGGTAAAACATGCGCTCAGGCCTTGCTTGCAATAACCACATTGTGGCCGTGCAGTAAGGGGGCGGAATGCTCTATGAGGGGGTTGTGTTTGATGGCCGGCTTTTTTTATTTGTTTTTTACGGCCTAGGCAATGCCTCAAGGATTGGGCATACGTTCTTAAGTGGATATTGCAAGCCAGACTTTGCACACTTTGTTCACATCTATCAGATGCTGGACCTCACATTCACAGCCACCCAGTCATTCACCAATTTTTTGTTTCCCCATTTTGTGAAGAGACCTGGGACTAGCTACTGACTGATTTAATACCGGATATTGCCACATCCAGCTGGAGCGCCGTAACTCCTTACACCACCACGTGACTGTCTAGTTGTATGCTTGTCGTTTACGAACCTCGGCCCGTCGATTCCCCCGTGTCGAAGTTGGAACGCTAAGTACCGGTACGCTTGAAAAGATTATAAGCGCCAAGTCAGACTGAGATTAAAGTTTTACGCCGGCAGTAAATGATCAAAAGTCTGCATCGTAAAGACAAGCTTAAAAAATTGTGCGCAGAATTAGTTGCCATAATACTGTCGTGTAGCGTGGCACCAAGTCCCTTTGCTACTAGTGGGGATTTGGGGGATTGGGGATGCCTGGGGGGTTGGGTCACTACTTTTACAGCACACACAACCCACCATTGTGTGCCATGACATATATTCGTTTTGACGTGGGTAATGAGGGCTGTCGGACAGTGAGAAGGAGTCCATCATTGCGTATGTTGAAAGGATAAGTGGCACACAGGTGGATGCTTCTCTAGGTAAAACATGCGCTCAGGCCTTGCTTGCAATAATCACGTTGTGGCCGTGCAGTAAGGGGGCGGAATGCTCTATGAGGGGGTTGTGTTTGATGGCCGGCTTTTTTTATTTGTTTTTTACGGCCTAGGCAATGCCTCAAGGATTGGGCATACGTTCTTAAGTGGATATTGCAAGCCAGACTTTGCACACTTTGTTCACATCTATCAGATGCTGGACCTCACATTCACAGCCACCCAGTCATTCACCAATTTTTGTTTCACCATTTTGTGAAGAGACCTGGGACTAGCTACTGACTGATTTAATACCGGATATTGCCACATCCAGCTGGAGCGCCGTAACTCCTTACACCACCACGTGACTGTCTAGTTGTATGCTTGTCGTTTACGAACCTCGGCCCGTCGATTCCCCCGTGTCGAAGTTGGAACGCTAAGTACCGGTACGCTTGAAAAGATTATAAGCGCCAAGTCAGACTGAGGAGATTAAAGGTTTTACGCCGGCAGTAAATGAAGAAAAAGTCTGCATCGTAAAGACAAGCTTAAAAAATTGTGCGCCGAATTAGTTGCCATAATACTGTCGTGTAGCGTGGCCCCAAGTCCCTTTGCTACTATTGGGGATTTGGGGGATTGGGGATGCCTGGGGGTTGGGTCACTACTTTTACAGCACACACAACCCACCATTGTGTGCCATGACATATATTCGTTTTGACGTGGGTAATGAGGGCTGTCGGACAGTGAGAAGGAGTCCATCATTGCGTATGTTGAAAGGATAAGTGGCACACAGGTGGATGCTTCTCTAGGTAAAACATGCGCTCAGGCCTTGCTTGCAATAATCACGTTGTGGCCGTGCAGTAAGGGGGCGGAATGCTCTATGAGGGGGTTGTGTTTGATGGCCGGCTTTTTTTATTTGTTTTTTACGGCCTAGGCAATGCCTCAAGGATTGGGCATACGTTCTTAAGTGGATATTGCAAGCCAGACTTTGCACACTTTGTTCACATCTATCAGATGCTGGACCTCACATTCACAGCCACCCAGTCATTCACCAATTTTTTGTTTCCCCATTTTGTGAAGAGACCTGGGACTAGCTACTGACTGATTTAATACCGGATATTGCCACATCCAGCTGGAGCGCCGTAACTCCTTACACCACCACGTGACTGTCTAGTTGTATATTACCACCAAGTGTAGTAACGTATATCTTGGGTAGCCAGAAGCCACGTGGCTTGTCACTCATGATAGTCGCGAGATGTCCACTTTGATTAATAATCGTATCAAACAACCAGTTTCTTTACCTGCTGCCATCAGCTCTGAAAGAAGACATCTTCGCCAGATTCGAGTAAAGCGACTAAGGTTATAGACAACTGGCCAGCCGTACACAACCATTGGCTATGAAATGTTTTGCATAAATCCTGTCCTGAGCATGAGCAAAGTATGTAGACACTTCTCTGCCAGCTGTAGGAATGGAAGGTGTTGTTTGAAATATTTTATGTGGTAAGGACTGCACATCAACGTTATTATTCTTTCCTAGTCCACCATTCTCCTGTATGGGGATAGTAAAGGAACTGAAGGCTGTTATTTTAATCTGACATTCAATATCAGATCATTGCCATATGAAGGTGTCTGTTCCTGGCATCAGTAAAACAGGCAACAGAAGGAATGTTACCCTCTAGTCATTTTGGGAAGAGTGGTAAATATGAAATACAAGTTAGTGCTGGCAGAGTATTGTTGGCATACTTTTGCACATGCCTGTACATCACAAACAGATGCAGTTAAGTCCTGGTTATGTGCCACAGATGCTAAAAAATACAGGGTGGTTCATATATAACATGTCTGATCCCATGTGTTTTGTTGTTGCATTTTGAACCATACCTTACCCCATCCTTAGGTGGGAAGAAGAGGCTGGGATGATGAGGATGACGATTGCAGTGATGATTAGAATAATAATGAATGATGATTATTATATTGATTTTGATTATTTGATGATTGATATGGTGGAGGCTCAGTCGGCTTTACCATCACTACCCTGCATCATTTTCTGTTTCCCATAACCCTTTCTTACTTGATAGTGATTGCTTGTTTGCAGCCATTGGTTGCATTTTATATCAAGTAATTTAATATCTCCTCTTGCATATTCTTCAGTAATTGCTTAAAGTTCACTCATTTTGGTAAGAAGAGATTTTTACCCTCCACTGACTTTTATCTATTGCCAGACATCTCAGTCGCATAAGGGGAGGCCACAAACAAATTAACTCCAAGTCATTCTGTCATTTGCTATTTGACTGCCCTCTCTCCAACTCACACCTCCCTCCCTTGTATCTCCACTCCAGTCTTCCGTCTCTGCCATGGTCTCTCCTCCTCTTCACATCATACACATACCTTCTAGTCATTCTCTCATTCCCCATCCTCTACAAGGCCAAACTACCTCAAAGTACTTCTCCTAATAGCACCACAGCACTTTTGCACTTCCTCATTTGTATATCTGTCAGTCCATAAAACTCCACACATTCCTCAGGTCATTTCCACTGCTGTCACTCTTGTGTCCTTCCAACAGGATCTAAGCCTCATTTCTCAACGTCTTATCACAGCTTTCAGTGATCCAGCAGCCTTTCTACCCTGCTGTACCCATTCAAGCACATCCTTCCATCCTCACTCATCACTCTAAAGTACTTGGATGCACCTTCATTATCTATTTCCTCAGCATCCAGTCTCACTCTGTATGCTGTGATTTCCCTCAAGACCATAACTTTACCCATACGTATATTCTCTTTAGGATTCTGTTTCTTACATCCTCAGACTCATGCACCAAGCCTTGCAGTTCACATTCATCACAATACAGTATCATCAGCAAGCAACAGCTCAGGAAGTTTCCACACCTTACCCTCCCTCACTAGATACCAATATATTCACATTCCTTCCTATTACCTCTCTTATAGCTTCATCCATATACAAATTGAACAGCCACTGAGACATGACATGCAGAAACACGACACACACAGACATGACACACAAAAGGATGGCACAAGGTATGACAAACCTGACACAAAGAGACAAGATTTTTGTCCTTATGCAGATTCATTTCCCTCACGTCACTGGCAGAATAAGATACCACTGTGGCCCAACATCCTTTCCATAGCACTTCTTCATGACTAGCACCATATTAGTCATGTTTCAATTAGCATTTACAAGGGAATGATGGTAATTTAATACCCAGTTAAACGGAGCATAATTAAGTTGTCAATATACGTGCTGCTCCCATACCCGCAGACTGAGCCGACAACATCAGATATATATGGGCAGCCCTGTATTTTGGTTTAGTAAATTGTGGGCTGCTGTTGCTGTGGTCCTGTATTCCTGGCTAAGTAGGACAGTGGCAGGTGTTTGGATATGCCTGTGTAGTAGTGCTGTAATCAAACCACTTCTCTGAACCAACATAGCATCATCTACCTTCTTGAATGAGATGTGGCTAAGTGAGCTCTGAAACTTTGCTAAGGATATATGCATGTCATTTTCCAGAGTAAACTCCTTAAAGATTCACACACACGTCTGAAGAATATTAGAGGATAATCTTGGTTGTAAGAATTCTGGAGCTGCTATTGCCTCTTTTCTTTGATTAAATTCCAGTATTTAGGTTCTCCAGCATTGACTCTGATTCTTAGTAATTAAAATGAGCCAGGGACCACCACAACAGCAGGTATTATCAGCCCAAAAGATCGTAAATAACTGTGGCAAATAAAAGGACTCTGCAATAAAGCCATAGTGCTTGTTTACCCAGCAATAAAAATAGGTGTTTTGTATATATTGTCCCTCCTGAACTGTTGATGTTGGCTATTGTATTTGTACGCCAATTGTTATGCCCATTGTCTTGTTATATTTGCATTGTTATTATTACCATGTCATTGTGATGTAGTGCACAGTCAGCCACAGGAAATAATATGCTGAAAAAAGTATGTACTCTTGTCCTTCTTTGGTTGATTGTAATTGGCAACAGGTCAACTTGAATTTATTTTTCTCAATCTCTATTTCCCTCTGCCTGTGACCTCCAGTCTTGTAAATGCAATGTGTGCAGGAATTTCAGATGTAAGATATCTTGCATTTGGCTCTCTTTTGTGTATTATTTCTTGCACTCTTCAGTTTCTGCTTCTCTGCATTAAAAAGAAAAATGTATTGTCCTAAATAGCACTGAGATTTTAAAACTAACAAGCATCCTTAGTTAACGACCATTTATGTCAAAGGTTGATGAGCAACTTGAGTCGTTTCCCTTCATTTATATCCAAGAATAACAATCATTCTGAGTTTATTCCCCTCATTAAACATAGCACTTGATTCCCTTCATTTAGGTGAGAGATTAACAAGATTTTTCCCCGCATATATATGAACATTTATCGTTAATACGGCTTATGTTTGTTATATTTTTTTTCCTGTGGCTGACGATGTTTTATATATTGATGTGGGAGTGTTTTTTTGGTGTCTTTATTTCTGTTGATTTATTCTATAGTCAGTTTGCTTCACCTGACCGTTAGCTTTATGGCCAAGTGTAGTCAGACTGGAGAGTTAATTTGACTAGTAACCAAGGAGACTCATCTGTACCCCATCACCAAGGCATACTGAATTTTATCAGTGATTTAGTACTGAAGTGATAAAAGTTCCCTTGTTTTATCAGATGGAAATAAACTGACTATAGTTATATGTTGAATTGGAATATGTTATACTGTTATTGGTGTGTGGGAAATGTGCCACGCGTTTGAAATTTTATAACTATATGGATTAGGGAGTCAGGCTATAGATAGATTGATAGATAGGTAGGGAGAGATCCTGGGGTGCCCATAGACTAAACTATTTTGCTATATCTCTTCCTATCACACAGTCATTTGCCATATTTTCAAGATCCTAGGGTGGCCATAGACTAAACTATTTTGATATATCTCTTCCTATCACACCGTCATTTGCCATATTTTCCTAAGCATGAGCAAGAACCAATTTGCCTGTCAGGTCTCTATCGTCTTTCAACCCAGGGCATCTCAGAAATCAGCAGTATTATGTGTTGAGCAGATAATTTTGTGCAGTATGCCTAGCCCTGGCTTCCTACGCTCCTTATGGGGTGACATAGGATTGGATGATGCCAGACGACGATGTATGAAGTTGCAAGGTCTCCAACATGACAGCCAATGGTTGATACGTTTTTAGAATTACTATCGTTATGCTGATTCTTAGGCTATGCTGTTGATATTTCTCCTTCATTGTTGCGTTTTCTTGGTCTGTGTATCGTTTGGGTGTTTGTGATGGTGTTGATGTCTGTTGGGTTGGATTGTCGTGGTTTATGATTAGAGAGAGCAAGGATGTGTGATGTCCCCATGGTTTTGTGTGTGTGTGTGTGTGTGTGTGTGTGTGTGTAAGATCCTAGGATTTGAATGGTAAGTGAATGAGTGTATGAGCCATTTCATTGGGCTTGCAGTTAGTTTCACTCTCTCTTGGGTTTCCTCTTTGCTTTATGGGCCCTATGCATTTTATCCATGTGTAAAAAAAATAAACAAACAGGTTAGGAGTGACTGCTTGAAAAAGAAAAAGAAAAAATGGTTACGATGATTGAAAAATAATTGGTTACGAAGATGATGATGATGATGATGATGATTAGTCCACCTCACTAGGCATGGTACTGATAGTTGGCCCCATTAATGCTTGTTTAGTCTTTGTTCTTTGCTGCCAGCTCAAATATTTCTGTCATGAGAGATAGAGAGACCCTGTTGTTGTAGTGCTAAAATCATTACATGCCTCTGACCCTCCTATCACCTGTATTGGCCGTCATGACCTTCCCTTCCAGCAAATTAATTCTCATGATAAATTGAATTCCTTTGTCAGTGGATGATAAACCTATTATATCCAAATTATGCTGTTTTGAAGAATATTTGCTATGTATTAGTAAATCTTGGCTTGTAATCCCACTTGACTGACTACAGAAACCTTGGCAGCCCCAAAGGTATATGTTGAAGGATTGTCTGTTGTGGTAGTGTGGTGTGGTGTGTGGGAAGAGGCCTACACTGTGGTACATGTAGTGAGTGTTTGTAGTAGTGTGTTGTGGTGAGGGAGAGAGGCCTTACACTGTGGTAAATGTGAGTGTGGTGTGGTGTGGCAGGAAGCATTACACTGTGGGCATAGTGCATTGTGTGTGAGTTGTGTATTGTGTTGGCATTGAAGTAGAGAAAGATGATGATTGTGTTGAAGTCTGGGTATACTCATTTCACTCTAACTTGGCACAAATTTTCATGTTTTGGTAGTTTTTTTTTAACGTGTCCCACTGGCAGAAACAAAACATTAGACCTGCATTCACTCCATAGCTTTTCATTGTGACAGGCCTCATATTTTAATGCCTGTTTACTGTATTCTTACAACTCAGCATTCATGAGAGAGCATAAGCCATTTTTAGACCAAGTTAGAGTTGTGTTTCTCTGGGTATGGTTGAGTCTGAAGGGTGGGTGTCTGGTGATGGTTTTTGAAGGTTTCTGTTGTATATCTAGGTAGTAGCTATGTACCGTCTGAAATAGTAGAAATAAAGTTTAAAAAGAAAGAAAAAAGTGGATGACGGCCACAGCCACTTGGCGGACTGCACTTGGGCTGCTGGACTGCACTTAGGCCAGCGGTATTGCAGATGGTCGGAGCCAGTGACCTGTACTGTGAAATTCCCTATGCTTTTCACAGCACAGTTCCTTTGGAATGGGGGCCGTTTTAAGAGGGTAGGAAAAAATATATATCCTTCTGAAAAATAGTGTTGGGTATAGGATGAGACTAGGTTGTAAGTACTCTTTGTAATGTAAGTTCTTATTACATGCTTTCCATAGCTGTTCTTCCAAACCAGCATCATATTTTAGTGCTTCTATACTGTATTCTTACAATACAGCATCCATGAGAGAGAGCACAGGGCATTTTTAGACCAAGTGAGAGTAAAAAGAGAGAGAGAGCATAGGTTGTGTGTTTCTGGCTGTGGTTGTGTCTGAAGGGTGGGTGTCTCAGGATGGTTTTGGAAGGCTTCTGTTTGGCTGTAGTGGCCATGTATATCTAGGTAGTTGCTATGTACTGTCTGAAGTAGTAGAAATAAAGTTAGAAAAGAGAGAGAGAAAAAAAAAGTGGATGACGGCCACAGCCACTGGTGGATCTGCACTTTGGCTGCAGGTATTGCAGGTGGACAGAGCCTCTGACCTGTACTGTGAAATTCCATGTGTTTTTCCCAGTATGGGTCTGTTGGAATGGGGGCCGTTTTAAGGGGGTAGGAAAGGAAATATGTATCCTTGTGAATTTTCGTGTTGGGTATAGGATGAGAATATCTATCTATCTGTCTGCCTAATGCCAGCTGCCATAATCCCATAAGGGGGGGCCATTTGACTTTTATTTATGGGGAGGGGCACTAGCCCTTCACCAACCCACTTGTTGACACATAGGGAGCACATATGGTTTGAATATATAGTTACCACCCAGCATTGTAAACAGTTTCTTGGCTTATAGATTTTTTAAAAGTACTTTCTGTAATGCAAGTTTTTATTAATTGCCTTCCATAGCTCTTCTTCATAACCAGCATCGTATTTTAGTGTTTATATACTATGCTTACAACCCAGCATCCATGAGAGAGGCGATACGTTTGTGGCCGGCATCTGGCAATAGATAGATAGATAGATCCATGAGAGAGAGCACAAGGCATTTTTAGACAAAGAGTAAAGAGAGGGTGAGAGAGAGTAGGTGTATTCGTGTTTCTCTGGGTAGGGTTGTTTGTGAAGGGTGGGTGTCTGGTGATGGTTTGTGAAGGGTCCTGTTTGGCTGCAGATTTGTGGATGTCTGTAGTGGCCTTGTGTGTATAGGTAGCTAGGTACAGTGTGAAATGATAAAAATAGAGTACTGTATATATATATATTTATTTATAAAAAAAGCTGTGTACACTCTGAAATAAAGTACTGGAATAAAAAATAAAAAATAAGAGGTTGACGGCCACAGCCATCGGCGGACTGCGACAAGTGCAGGTGGTCGGAGCCGATGACCTGTACTGTGATATTCCATGTATTTTCACAGCACAGTTCCTTCTGAATGGGGGCCGTTTTAGGGGCGAGAAAAAGAATATTGACTCTATCTTGTGAAATGTAGTGCTGGCGTGCAGTGTTATAGGCTTTGAATGGCTGTAGTGGCTAGGTAGGCAGTATGTACAGGATAAATTATTAACAGAAAACCAAGGAAATAAGAGAAAAAGGAGAAATAGAAATGGTTGCACATTTTATTTGGATTTAGGTAACTTTCTAATTTGGGGCAGTGGTCAAGTAATAGGTCTAGTACAACTTCCTTGGTGGTTTGAATGGCCGTAATGCTTTTATGTTCCTCTGACAAAGTGGGGCCAGACTGGAGGGTCAGTTGAACTAGTAATCAAGGAGACTCATTCCTGTCTCAGTACTAAAAATTTCACTGTTTAATGGGATTAGTTATTATGATGAGGTACACAGTGAGGCTGGGGGGAGGAGGCAGCCTTATAACTCTGTGTGGATGTCTTGTTGGGTTGTGGTGGTGGTTTATATGTTCGTGTTTTTCTGCATTGAGAGTCCCCTTGTTGTCCTGTGTCTGTGTGTTTAGCCATGAGGGATTTTTGGCACTGAGAACACCAGCTGGTACTGTAGTGGTGTTGGTCTGGAATAGGAAAGTCCTGGAGTTGATAAATTTGAAGCACTTATGTAGGGAGAAATATGTGAGGTAGTCAGGATTCCAGGGGCTTAAATGGTCAGTGAGTGAGCATCTGGTCCTTTTCACTGGACATGGCTTGTTTATATCAGTGCCACCACCTGAAGGTGTCTGCCCTGCACCGTAATTTTATAACAATTGGGTGCGTCAGGTGTGAAGTGTGAATTTCGGGGGTAGGGTTGTGAGGCAGACTGGGAAAAAAATACGAGACAAGGTCATAGGGTGGCTGCCAGAGATTGAGCAGCATAGACAGCCATCATTAGGTGACTATGGCCAATGAATGCATGTTGGAGCCTTCATGAATGGTACGATACAAATGATATAAAAATACTGAACTGTTTCTACAGGCCCATCATGTACACCTCAGTATATATATGCATAGCTTTGAAATACTGTATATATAAACACATCATCTGAGATCTAGTGGCACATTTTCCACACAGTTTAAAACAGAATATGTGTAAATTGTGAGTTTTGTTTGTGTATAATGCCAGCAGTAAGTAATTCCTCATTTAATAATTGATATATATTCCCGTAAATTGCTGACTGCGTGAAGTTAGGGTCGGGTCCCAGCAAGAGGGACTTTTTCTCCAGCATTTAAGGATCATATGCAAGACAGAACTAACTAGCAAGATTTATTGGTGTTAAATTAAAAAAAAATTATATTTTTAGATGAATTAACATTGATCTTTCACAGCACACCTTTGAGATTAATTAAGAAGTTTGTGAAAAGTGTATTTTTGAGTGACATTAAGAGAGAGACTGTGCTTAGTGGAAGTATCTTAAATGAGGAATTACTGATAGGGGTTTGCCAGTAAATTATTATTATTATTATTTGACCCACAAGCAGTTTTTGAAGCCTAAGCTAATGATACCTCTTGCTGGCATTAATATTACAAAGGAAAACAAAGTTGAGTGTTTATTCTCTGTGTGTTTTAGTACTTCATATAGTTAAGTATTGTATTAGGCTTCCTCTTCTCCTCCTCGTTGTTCTTCTCTTCCTTCCTCTTCCTCCCTGTATTGTATTAGGCTTCCTCTTCTCCTCCTTGTTGTTCTTTTCCTCTTCTTCCTTCCTGTTCCCCTCCTCATTGTTCTCCTTCCTCCTCCTCCTCCTCATTCTTTTCTTCCTTCCTCGTCCTCCCCTTTTTGTATTAGGCTTCCTCTCCTCCTCTTATTGTATTAGGCCTCCTCTTCTCCTCGTTCTTCTCTCTCTTTTCTTCTTTCCCCTTCCTCCCCTCTTTCTTCCTCTTCCTAACCTTACCACCCCCACCCTTGCTTTGCCTTACTAGGTGTCCTTTGCTGTTCCTGTCATCCTTGTCCTGTCGTTCCATCCCTATTCTGTCAGCCATGTCCTTTCCTTCCATCCCTGTTCTGTCAACCATGTCCTGTCCTGCCATCACTTACCTGCCCTGCACCCTTGCACTTTCCTTCCCTCCCCTACACCCATGTAATATGCAGCCATGCCCTCCCCTACACCCTTGTAATATGCAGCCATGCCCTCCCCTACACCCTTGCAATATGCAGCCATGCCCTCCCCTACACCCTTGCAATATGCAGCCATGCCCTGCCTTGCCTTGCCACCCCTGTCCTGCCCTCCCCTCCTTGCTATTCTTAGCCTGTGTCCTGCTGTTCTTGCCTAGGGTGTCCTGCCCTTCCATCTCTTGCTGTATCCTGCTTGTCTTACCTTGCTATGACCTGCTCTGTTGTGCCCTTCCATCATCTGTGCTATGTCATGCTTTGTGCCCTGCCACCCATGCACTGTCATCTGCACTCTTGCTGTGCCCTGCTGTTCTTGCCTAGGGTGTCCTGCCCTTCCATCTCTTGCTGTATCCTGCTTGTCTTACCTTCCTATGACCTGGTCTGTTGTGCCCTTCCATTATCTGTGCTATGTCATGCTTTGTGCCCTGCCACCCCTGTCCTGCCCTACACCCATGCACTGTCATCTGCACTCTTGCTGTGCCCTGCCATCCTTGGTCTGTCCTCCCCTCCTTGCTATTCTTACCCTGTGTCCTGCTGTTCTTGCCTATGGTGTCCTGCCCTTCCATCTCTTGCTGTATCCTGCTTGTCTTACCTTGCTATGACCTGCTCTGTTGTGCCCTTCCATCATCTGTGCTATGTCGTGCTTTGTGCCCTGCCACCCCTGTCCTGCTCTACACCCATGCACTGTCATCTGCACTCTTGCTGTGCCCTGCCATCCTTGGCCTCCTTGCTATTCTTAGCCTGTGTCCTGCTGTTCTTGCCTAGGGTGTCCTGCCCTTCCATCTCTTGCTGTATCCTGCTTGTCTTACCTTGCTATGACCTGCTCTGTTGTGCCCTTCCATCATCTGTGCTATGTCATGCTTTGTGCCCTGCCACCCATGCACTGTCATCTGCACTCTTGCTGTGCCCTGCCATCCTTGGCCTCCTTGCTATTCTTACCCTGTGTCGTGCTGTTCTTGCCTAGGGTGTCCTGCCCTTCCATCTCTTGCTGTATCCTGCTTGTCTTACCTTCCTATGACCTGGTCTGTTGTGCCCTTCCATTATCTGTGCTATGTCGTGCTTTGTGCCCTGCCACCCCTGTCCTGCTCTACACCCATGCACTGTCATCTGCACTCTTTGTGTGCCCTGGTTGTCTTGCCCTTGCATCATCTATGCTCTGTCCTTCCATCATGTGTGTCATGTCCTGCTGTTCTTGCCCTGTCATCTATGCTGTGTCCTTCCCTGTCATCTGCCATGTCCTGCTGTGTCCTTCCCTGTCATCTGCTATGTCCTGCTCCATGTCTTGTTTTGTTTGTTTTTAATATATGTTTCTTTTATTCTTTAATGTCTTTGTATATTGTCCTTTTCAGTTCATAATATATGTTTTTGTTCTTTAATGTCTTTTTATATTGTCCTTTTAAGTTCTAAGTGCTAAAGTTTGAATGTTATAAGTTACTTATATATGTATAGTACTTATTATATGTATAGTACTTTGAAAAATATCAGAAAAAGAATACCAATAGACATGAATAGTATGAAGTGATGTCTCCTTCATACTATTCATGTCTATTGGTATTCTCTTTCTGATATTTTTCAAAGTACTATACATATAATAAGTACTATACATATAATAAGTACTATACATATAATAAGTACTATACATATATAAGTACTATACATATATAAGTACTATACATATATAAGTACTATACATATATAAGTACTATACATATATAAGTACTATACATATATAAGTACTATACATATATAAGTACTATACATATATAAGTAAGGTATATGTATATATAATAAAGACAAGGTAAATACATTGGTTTTATTTCCACTAAGATACATTTAAGTGAAGAAGGTGAAAAAAAAAAAAAACTATCTCGATAAATCGGCCAGAGAAATAAGGACTGGGAACCCTAAGGGAGGGTTGCCAGTCCGTATTTTCGTGGCCGATTTATCGAGATAGGTTCTGCGCCCTACCCCAAGATGCTTCCAAGACCGTGCCCTTCAAATCACTGTGTAGATGCCATGTCTTGTATTGCTCTGCCCAGCTAATGCCAGGCAGAGCTATACAAGAACACATGGCATACAACAGAGTGATCAAAAGGGCTACTTAACATGCATTGCTAAACACGGTGTGCACCACGCAACGTTGTGTTTGCTAAGGCATGTTAAAACGGAAGCAATTGGACCATTAATCAACATGACACAGTATACAAAAGACATGAACCAATTAACCCCTTCAGTATGAGGACATTTTATTCCTGCTGATGCCACACGATTTTATTCAGCTTGGAGTGCGATCTCATACTGGAGGAGACAAAGTCTCCCTTCAGTATCAGACCCCCTAAGCTGAGTAAAATCGTCTGGCAGCAGCAAGAATACAATCATCTGGGACACAGCTACAATACACTGAGAAATGATGTAAACAGTACTGAAGAGGTTCAAAAATACCAACATGGACGGTTGTGATGCATGTTAAATAACAACAAAATCACATTCCACTGAACAATATTTACTCTTCACTAACTTGGCCCAATTTCTCAGTCTTTTCCAGCTGTGTCACATAAGAGTAACTCGAGGCACAGAAAGGCAATGCTATTACTCATAATCCTTTTCACACTGTGCCTACTATCCTGTTTTAAGAAAGTTACAACTCAATTCAGGCTGGAAAGATTTATAATTTTAGGCCAAGCTAAAGTTCAGAGTATAATCTCAAGCAAACAAATAAAACAAAATATAATGGCCATATTACTATAACAATGTGAAAGTGTGGACATGCTATATCTACCTATAGCCTGACACCTTCATCCTGTGAGGGTACATATCTCCTCCCTGTCCACTACCATCTACCTGCCCTCCCCCCAGATTACACCCCCTGCCTCTCCCTCCACCTCACTCACATACACCCTCCTGATTATGTTTCCTACTCTCCATTCCCCCAACTTACACCCCCCTCTCATATATCTCTCCACTCCATCCCTCCATCTCATCCTCAGTCTCCACCTCACTCACATCCACTCTCAGAATCTTCCTACACCCTCCTCTCTCATGCACCTCTCCATCTCATCCTCAGTCTCCACCTCACTCACATCCACTCTCAGAATCTTCCTACACCCTCCTCTCTCATGCACCTCTCCACTCCATCCCTCCATCTCATCCTCAGTCTCCACCTCACTCACATCCACTCTCAGAATCTTCCTACACCCTCCTCTCTCATGCACCTCTCCACTCCATCCCTCCATCTCATCCTCAGTCTCCCCCTGCCACTTGCCCCACCTCCACCTCACTCACACAAACCCCTACTTAGTCTCTCTCTCCATCCCCCCCCCACTTACACCTCCCTCTCATACCTCTATTCCATCCCTCCACCTCACTCTCATACTCCACCCCCAACTTACACCCTCCTCTCCTATATACCTCCACTCATCCCTCCATCTCATCCTCAGTCTCCCCCTCCCTCTTACCCCACATCCACCTTACTCACATACACTCCTAGTTAGTTTCCCTCTCCTTCCCATTTCAATTTACATCCTCTACTCAATCCCTCAGTTTCCCTTTCCCCCCCCCTCCACCTCACACATTAGGGCCGATTCACACTACACGGTTCGTCTCCGTACGGCTTTCGTACGTTAATTATTTTATCGAAATCAATGGGGCTGTTCACACTATATTTTCCGTTTATTGTTCATCTTTCGTGCGGCTTTCACACGTACGGATCGCCTACGTTTGGAAGAAATCTCTAACGAACGAAACGTATAGGTATGGAAACGCTCCGTACCTCCACCAATCAGTGTGAACATCAATACGTATCAGTCACGGTGTGTTTACAGACAACAGAGGACAACTTTAGCCTGTCACTGCTTTTGGCCGTGAACAGTACTATAAGTAGTCGTGAGTGATGAGAAGTTATTAGAACTGGTCAGAGGCTACGAGGAACTATATGACAGGGGCAAGAGAAAATACAACGATAACCATATGAAAGAAAAAATATGGAAATTAATAGGAGAGGGATTGGAAAAATTGGGTAAGATATTTAAATATTTCACTATTTTATTATAACAGTGTGACAAATAGCATTTTATCCTTCATCCTATTCATTACCATTCATAGGGTATCTCTTAATACCCTATCCATTACCATTCACTGGTTCTCCCAACATCCTGTTCATAACCATTGGTAGGTTCTCTCTCAACCCTCTTTACGCCAATGGAAGAAAACCAGTGGCACTTCAAGAATCTTTTAAATTCCATGGAAGAGAACCAGTGGGACTTCAAGAATCTTTTTAATTTCTTATACAAGGAATGCACCTTGTGGAGCATTTCCTCCCTGTCTAGTTATGTCTACTAAAGAGCTTGCATTGTTCGTGACATTCAAGGTTGTAACATCAGTGGCATTGTCACCTCAGTAGCTGTGCAAAATTGAAAGTTGCAGCAAGCTGCTTTACACTAATTTCAGAGGCTTCTTGTCGGAGCCACAGCTGCACGCAGACTGACGAGATCATGGACATATAGTGTGAACAGTGACATAGCAAATGAACCGTAACCCTACGAAGACGAATCGTATAGTGTGAATTGGCCGTTAGTCTCTCACTCCAGCCCTCCATCACATCCTTGGTCTCCCCTCCTACCTCACTCACATACACTCCTAGTTAATTCTCTCCCACTGCATCCCTCAGTCTCCCATATCTAATTCATGGAGCACAGACAACCAAATGACATATGATTTCTTACTAAACTCATGAAATGTTACCATAACCTACCTACCAATAACAGATCTTTGAAAAAAAAAAAAGTAATATGGCCACATATTTGTAAAAGCAATGAAGTAATATTTCTCGCCTTTTAAGACTTTGTTCCCTTAAAAAACCTTGGAATAGCACTTCTAAAAAATTACAAGGTTACTTATGAACTGGCTGCTACAATTTATATAACCCTTGTTAATTTCTTGGTCATAAACAGACACACATCTTAACCAAGACTGGCTGAAGTTTAAATCTATTGCTCATGGTCTGGTGCAAGTAGGCAACTAATAAAGTACTGTATGTATAAAATCAGTACTGCTGTTCCTGGCCTACCAAGCCATTCAGACCCAGGCAACAGGTCTTTTAGTCCAACATGACAGATGAACACTACAGCAGGTAATTTTTAGGCAATGTTGTTCCCACAACAATTTAAATCATTATTTTATGCAGGGAAGAGGGAACTAAATGCTAGAAAACCTGAACGACTGTTCCCTCCAACAAAAAACTAAGTTAAGGGCCAAGTTCAAGATCATTCATCTTGAGATGCCTGGACACAGCATTAAAAAGACTGGAGGGTCATAGGCACTAGGAAGAGTGAAAAGCAGTTCCAGAGTTGACCTATTGCGTACATGAAGGTTAACTCCTGCATTTGATAGCTGGACAGAAAAGGGATGAGAGTTTGCTGCTAGACAGGTGCTACGCACCCGCCAGGGTGGTGGAAGGATGCAAGCAGACGTTTCGGAGGGGCAGTGACCATTGACACAGCAGTACAAATGAGATAAACATGCAACAGTTGTAGTCAGATGGAATAAAAATTGGCAACCTGCATCACTATGTGCCATTGATGCAATATGTCGAGATGTTTCAAATAATTTTTGGCCTGCACCAGGAGCATGCATTTATTTATTTTTTAGCTGCAGTTCTTTGGTTATGTGTTCAGTATTTTTAAAGTTGAAGCAATATTTCACTCACTGGCAAAGCAACTGACGTTAGATTTAAAAAGCACAATTAATTTTACTACCTCTCAAATATCGGAAATTATAAGACTGTCTTGTCAAAATCCAGCTGTTTTTCATTAGTCTTAAAAGGCGATAAACTCTACTCCACTACACAAAATATTGAAACATTTATAATAAAGAAGCATATACATTACAGATGCATTTATTGGAATAAAGAAAATATGGTCAGCACAGATAAATATATCAGTAATGGATGTGGGATCATGAAGGGCCACAATATATTAAAATCTACACGAGTGACGTTCTGCTGAAAAATCATATGGTCTGACTGACTGGCCAAGAGATGCTCCCACATCCACAAATACTGTACAGTGCATATACAGATGTCCTCGTTTAGCCACAGGTATGGCCTAAACTAACAGTAGTCCCACCATACAACTGGTAATGGTAAATTTTGCCCCCTGACTAAGCTTTACCTAAACACTTAACATAAAAATGGAGAAGGGTGGGAGAGGGGTTGCACTGTTTGATGGTCCTTAACTATGAGGTATGACAGTCTCCTTGGTTACTTCGTTTATTTTCCTATCGCTTACAAAGGCTTCAACATGCCTGCATAAGTTAGCCTTGGTCACCTAATGGCCTCTCTCCATACTACTTGATCTCTGCCAGTCTCCCTGTCCAGTCCTTTATCCCTGAGGTCTCACTCTGACTTCATCCCAGGTCTTTTTTTTAGTCTGCCTCTCACAACTCGACCCTAAACAATCACAGCTCTCACTCTCCATCCTCTCCACATGTCCATACCATCTCAACCTACCCCTCCTCATCACTATATCAATACATTCAAGTCCCATTCTTCTTCTCAACTCTTCAACTGCAGTCCTAACACCCTTCCCAAGGCCTGTCATTCAAGGATGCACTACAAACAAATCTAATCATTGTCATTACTGTATGTTTAAGCGTATGAACATCCTCATCCTTCACTGCCCAGGTCTCACCACCATACAGCATTACACTCCTAACACGTGCCACATACAAAGATCCCTTAGCACTGAGGGAGAGCCCTCTCAATGTCAGGAGGCAACAGCTTCCTGAACTTCCTCCAGCCACTCCTTATCCTAGCCACACAGCTAACACCAGCTCCACCTCCAGCACACAGCATGTCCTCAAAATAAAAAAAAATATCCTCTACACACTCAACAGCAAGACTAATCCTTTCATGCCTGAAATCTCCATATGCTCCCTCCCACACACTGCACACACCATGTCAGCATTTTTCACAGTCTAACACCACATACACAGCCTCTCACCAACACTGAACAAGTTGTAATTCCTTCCCACACCCTAGTGGTAATCCACATATGGCCACACTCCCTCAGCTTTGACAGTACCACCACCAGCCCTAGATACCATCACCCTTGGTTACTAGTCTTATCAACCCTCCAATCACACAACACACTGCCATCAAGTGAGACAAAAGGGAACAGGGATCTGTCAGGTTTGATAACATGCTATAACAAATTTAACAGACAATGGAGAAAGTTGCCTTCATGAGGTGGCAGTCTCCTTGGTTATGGCTACTAGTCATATCAATGTGCTATACACTTTACAGGTACAGGAGGCTTGCTTTCATGTGTCTCCTTGGTTACCAGTCCTGCAGGTGGTAGGTGACTGTGATCATCCACTCACTTGATATACAGTGCAACCTCTTAAATTCGAAGTTCTTGTGTCCTTTTGATACTTTAGAAAAATTTGAACTTTTAATAAAGCATTTCTGTGGCTGTCTTAATTCACATGGTTTAGACATGCTTTTGACACAAGCTTTGTTGTCTGGGCTAACTAGCTGGCTTCAGGCATCCTATTTTCCATTGTTAACACTACCATTTATCTCT